>NC_087400.1:13785711-13788211 GCF_031307605.1 Tribolium castaneum
CACAGATGATCTCTTGCATAGAAATGAGAAAACGCTCATATAACACACAAAATAAGCTTTATTTTTGCTTAGAAAACTAAGCTTACTTTTATTACTACTATTATTATTATTTTTATTATTATTATTATTACTATTACTTTTATTATTATTATTATAATTTTTATTATTATTATTATTATTATTATTATTACTATTAATATTATTATTATTAAAAACCGATTATAACTTTTGTATAGTAAATGTTTTTATACCAGTTTTGAAATGAGTTATTAATTTTAGACAATTTCTTGCCTAAAAACAAGGATCACAGATGATCTCTTGCATAGAAATGAGAAAACGCTTATGTAACACACAAAATAAGCTTCATTTTTCCTTGTTAAAAGTATTATTATCATTATTACTTTTATTACTATTACTATTATTATTATTATTATTTTATAATTATTATTATTATTATTATTATTATTATTATTATTATTATTCAAGAAAACTTACATCGAACAGACTAAAAACGTATAAATCTGGCATAAAAAAGCAATTTATGTATCACTTTGTATAGAGGCAGCTAATCCTATTCGTTTCATTGCTAAAATAGACTAAATTCTTATTAATCCTAACAAAAACGCAGTATTTTGGCACAAAATACTAATTACATTATAGTTATGACGAGAATAGCTTATTTGGAATGATTCTATGCTTCCAAACGAGTAAATTTTTATTAAACAAATGCCAAACATCATGTTTTGTCCTATAATGACATTTTATATTGCAGTTTGTATTAAAACAAAGTATTTTCGTTGATTCTTTGTTAGAAGCAGCAAACCTAACATTAAAGAATCTGAAAACTTTGTATTCGGACACAAACCACCGAATTTTGTATCAGTTTAGACAAAAACGGTTGATTTGCGACAATATTTTGCTTTGAACAAGAAAACTTATATCAAACAGACTAAAAACGTCTTATTTTAGCACAAAACAAAAGATTTGCGTTATAGTCTTGACGAGAACTGTTAATTTCAAACGATTCTATGCTTTGAAACCAGTATACTTTCACTAAACAGAAGCAAAACGTCTGATTTCGCCTTTGAAAAAAGATTTATGTCACAGTTTGGATTAAAACCAATTATTTTCGTTTATTCATTGTTACAAACAAGAAACCTTACATCAAAGAAACTGAAAACCTCTTATTCAGACACAGAAAATCAAATTACGTTTCAGTTTGGACAGAAACTGCTTATTTTAGACGATCCTTTCTTTTGAACACGAAAACTTACATTAAAGAGATTAAAAACGTCTTATTCTGGCTCAAAACTGCAAATTATGTATTACTTTGGATAAAAGCAGTTTATCCTGATTACTCCTTTGCTTAGAATAGGGCAAACTTGCATAAAACTTAATGAAAACTTTAAATTTCGTCTCAAAGAAATAATTTACGTTATAGTTTTGACCAGAACTGTTAATTTCAAACGATTTTATGCCCCCAAACGAGAAAACTTTCACTAAACAGATGCCAAACGTCTTAGTTCGTTTTATAAAAACTACTTAAGTTACAGTTTAAACAAAAACAAATTATTTTCGTTGTTGTTGTGGCAAAATAATTTATTTCGAATGATTCAATGGAGCGAAACGAGTAAACTTTTATAGGACAGATGCAAAACACCATATTACCACATAAATCGACATTTTAAAGCAAAGTATTAGCTTTTGCACTTGTTTAATTAAAGTTTGCTAACTTCGAAGAATGTAATCGTCCGAAATATTTTTTTTTGTCAAAAATATAACGTAATTTGTTCTTTTGAGCTTGAATATAAAGTTTTCATTACGTTTTATAGTAGTTTACTCTACTCTAAGCATAGAATCAAACAGAGTAATCCGCTTTTGTTAAAACTGATACAAAATTTGCTCTTATTTTCGAGAATAAAACGTTTTCAATATGTTTGATAAAATTTTTCTTGTTTATAGCAAGGAATCGTTTAAAATTAGCTGTATTTGCCTAAACTGATACGTAATTCGATATTTGTGCATGGATACGAAATTTTCAGTTTCTTTGACGTAAAATTTCTTGTTGCAAAACGTAATACTTTGCTTTAAAACAACGCTTTATATGGTAATATGTGGTTTTGCATCTGCCCCATAAAAGTTCATTCGTTTCCAATCATAAAATCGCTTGAAATTAACAGTGCTGGTCAAGACTATTACGTAAATTATTTCTTTAAGACGAAATTTAAAGTTTTTATTAAGTTTTATACAAGTTTACTCTATTCTAAGTAAAGGAGTAATCAGGATAAATTGCTTTTATCTAGAGTAATATATAATTTGCAGTTTTCAGCCAGAATAAGATGTTTTTAATCTTTTTAATGTAAATTTTCGTGTTCAAAACAAAGGATCGTCTAAAATAAGCAGTTTTTGTCCAGACTGAAACGTAATTCGAATTTCTGTGCCTGAATAAGGAGTTTTCAGTTTCTTTGATGTAAGGTTTCTTGTTTGTAACAATGAATAA
>NC_087400.1:13793211-13845711 GCF_031307605.1 Tribolium castaneum
CCAGAAGAAACACCACAATTCATCACACTAGGGATAACATATATGAAAGCAAAAAGCGAAGATCTTTCTAAACCTCAAAACTACAGACCCATAACTTGTTTGAACACCCTATACAAAATCATAACATCACTGCTCGCAAACAAGATCGACAACCATGTAGACGAAAATCAAATTCTAACAGAAGAACAAAAGGGCTGTAGACGGAAGACCCAGGGGTGCAAAGAGCAATTGATTATAGATGGCATAATCGCCAATGAAGCAAAGAAAAGACATAGAAATGTAAGTGTAGCCTGGCTTGACTACCAAAAAGCCTTCGACTCTGTACCTCATTCATACTTAATCGACGTACTTAACATCTACAAAGTCAATGGCAAAATTGTTAACTTTCTCCAACATTGCATGAAGTCATGGCGAACACAACTCTTAGTCAATAATGACCGAAAAACATCCGTGAAAACCAACCCAATTCCGATTGAAAGTGGCATCTTCCAAGGAGACTCCTTGAGCCCTATCTTGTTCATAATCTGCCTAAATCCACTCTCAAGACTGCTTCAATCCTCTAACCTTGGCTACAAACTAAAAGGCTCATCAACACAACGACTCAGCCACCTCTTGTACGTCGACGATGCCAAGTTATATGCAGAAAACGAACAAGATCTCGGAAAACTGCTCACCATCACAAAAACATTCAGTGAGAACATCCGTATGAAATTTGGATATGACAAGTGTGCCAAGATCATCTACAAGAAAGGGAAGAAAACGACCAGCCAGAACATTGAACATCTCAACATCAAGGAATTGGACGACACTGAAAAGTACAAATACTTAGGACTGGACCAACATCTAATACGAGACACAAAAGAACTGAAAGATAAAACAGAGAAGAAACTACATACAAGAATAAACAAGATCCTAAACACAAGTCTGAATGGAAAAAACAAAGTGAAAGCCGTAAACACCTGGGCAATACCAACAATAACCTACACATTTGGGGTAATACAGTGGTCGCAAACAGATCTAGAGAGAATCGATAGAAAAATCAGAACCGATATGACAGCAAACCGAATTCATCACACAAATGCGTCAGTCATCAGACTCTACCTACCACGACGATCCGGAGGAAGAGGACTCTTGAACTTGGAACACCTCTGGAAGAAACAAATCATCAACCTGCGGAAATATTTCAAAGAAAAACAAACTCCACTACTCAAAGTCATCTGCGAAATAGATTCCTACTCACCACTAAAACTGAAGAACAATGATGAACCAACCCAAGCCCCAACAATAAGAGAAAAGAGAGAAGAATGGCAAGGAAAAGCACTACATGGCAAATACCCAAAGGCATTGGACTCAGGCCATCAAACAGAATCGACAAGCTGGCTCACCTCTGGAAGTCTATATGGAGAAACAGAAGGCTTTATGTGTGCTATCCAGGATGGTGTCATTAGTACAAAAAACTACAAAAAATGTATCCTGAAAGAAGACATTGACGACCATTGCAGAATGTGCAAAACTGCACCAGAAACTATTCAGCACATAACATCAGGCTGCCCCACGATAGCACACACAGAGTACCTGAAACGCCATAACCTCACTGCTGGAATCCTTCATCAGAAAATCGTAACTAAACTGAAACTGCAAGAATCTGAAGACCCATATTACACATATGTACCACAACCAGTCATTGAAACAGACAGCTGGAAAGTGTACTGGGACATCACGATTCGAACGGACAAGACAGTAGCGGCCAACAGACCTGACATCGTACTCCATGACAAACAGAGGAAAGAAGCCTTCTTCATAGACATTGCCCACCCAAATGATAATAACCTGGAAAAAACGGAAAGAGAGAAAATAACAAAGTATTTTGAACTCAGTCAAGAATATAAAGCAATATACAAACTAAACAAAGTGACAGTCCTCCCCATCATCATTACCTCAACAGGAATAATAAGCAAAAACATGGAGACCTACCTCAGTAAGATACACCTTGACAACAAACCCATGATCCGACTAATGCAGAAGTCTGTCATCCTTGAAACCTGTAGAATAGTCCGGAAGTTCCTGAACATTCAAGAATAAATCATACATGCATACCTGAATATGACTTTGCACGTGAAACAAATCCCTTCTGGAGTGATTGGTTTTATACCCCACGACATGAAGATAACCACTTGAGCAACCCGACTACGCTCAGTGAGAAGCCCCAAACATAATAATAATAATAATAATAATAATAATAATAATAATAATAATAATAATAATAATAATAATAATAATAATAATAATAATAGTAATAAAAGTAATAATAATAATAATAATAATACTTATAATGAATTTCTTTCTAAATTGAAGCTTAGTTTTTCTAAGCAAAAATGAAGCTTATTTTGTGTTATCTGAGCGTTTTCTCATTTCTATGCAAGAGATCATTTGTGATCTGTGTTTTTAGGCAAGAAATTGTCTAAAATTAATAACTCATTTTAAAACTGGTATAAAAACATTTACTATACAAAAGTTATAATTACAAAAATAATAATAATAATAATAATAATAATAATAATAATAATAATAATAATAATAATAACAATAATAATAATAATAATAATAATAATAATAATAATAATTATAATAATAATAATAATAATAATAATAATAATAATAATAATAATAATAATAATAATAATAATAATAATATTAATAATAATAGTAATAAAAATAATAATAATAGTAGTAATAACGTCTAAAATAAGCCGTTTTTGTTTGAACTGATGAACAATTCGGACTAAGAGTCAACAAAAATAATTTGTTTTAATCCAAACTGATACTTTTTGTTTCTATAAGAGTCCTATAAGAGTCCGAGATACGCCGTTCTCGTCAAGTCTATAACGTACATAAGAGCAAACTTTTATAAAGCGTAACTAAAGCCACATATTCTGACACAAAAAACGAATTACTACTAAAGTGTTAGACCCAATTAATTTAGTTTAATTTTGGTTTTTCAAACATTCTATTTTAAAGCAAATTTTTGTTAAAGCTTATTTATATCCAACTCTATAACTCGCTTATGGTTGGTCTTACACAGGAAATGCAAATAACTCTTTTGTAGGAAATTTTATCAGCTTTAATTTTTAAAAAAAGATAAAAATTGATAGGAGTAACTGTTTTCGAGATATAAGCAAAAAACCAATAAGAAAACTGTAACTGTTACTGAATAAAAATGTAATTCAGTTTTCAATGTTTGAGACGAAGTCGAAAATGCAGCATTTAAAAACGACTCTGAAGACTTCAGTGATTTTTATGTCACCTCTTTTTTCTTCTAATAAAGTATTGGATTCAATAAATTAAGTGTATTTTAAATCACAAGACATTTTCTGTTAAAGCACTTTTTTTTAAATATTAATTATTTTCATTCTTATATCTCGCTTATGGTTAGTCCTACATAAAAAATGCAAATAACTATTTTGTAGAAAATTTTATCAGCTTTAATTTTAGTAAAAAGATAAAAATTGATAGGAGTAACTGATTTCGAGATATAAGCAAGAAACCAAAAAACTGTTACCTTAATTAAGCGCTTGCATATAAGCAAATTTAGTACTATAAGTATTATTATTATTAATGTTATTGTTATTAATATGACTACTAAAGACGACTCTGAAAACTTTAGTGAATTTTATGTTTCCTCCTTTTTCCTCTACTAAAATGCTAGACCCAATTAATTTAGTTTAATTTCAGTTTTTCAAACATTTTATTTTAAAGCAAATTTTTGTTAAAAATTATTTATATCCAACTCTATAACTCGCTTATGGTTGGTCCTACAAGAAAAATTCAAATAACTATTTTGTAGAAAATTTTATCAGCTTTAATTTTGAAAAAAAGATAAAAATTGATAGGAGTAACTGTTTTCGAGATATAAGCAAAAAAGCAATAAGAAAACTGTAACTGTTACTGAACAAAAATGTAATTCAGTTTTTAATGTTTGAGACGAAGTCGAAAATGCAGCATTTAAAAACGACTCTGAAGACTTTAGTGACTTTTTTGTCACCTCCTTTTTCCTCTAAAAAAGTATTGGACTCAATAAATTAAGTGTATTTTAAATCACAAGACATTTTCTGTTAAAGCACTTTTTTTTAAATATTAATTATTTTCAAACTTATATCTCGCTTATGGTTAGTTCTACATGAAAAATGCAAATAACTATTTTGTAGGAAATTTTATCAGCTTAAATTTTAGTAAAAAAATAAAAATTGATAAGTGTAACTGTTTTCGAGATATAAGCAAGAAACCAAAAAACTGTTACCTTAATTAATTGCTTGCATATAAGCAAATTTAGTACTATTAGTATTATTAATGTTATTGTTATTAATATGACGACTAAAAACGATTCTGAAGACTTTGGTGACTTTTATGTCTTCTCCTTTTT
The DNA here is from genome assembly GCF_031307605.1 of Tribolium castaneum. Lineage (NCBI taxonomy): Eukaryota > Metazoa > Arthropoda > Insecta > Coleoptera > Tenebrionidae > Tribolium > Tribolium castaneum. The sequence goes on from NC_087400.1 coordinate 13,797,632, forward strand.
CTTCTAATAAAGTGTTAAACCCAATTAATTTAGTTTAATTTTGGTTTTCAAACATTTTATTTTAAAGCAAATTTTTGTTAAAGATTATTTATATCCAACTCTATAACTCACTTACGAGTATAGTTGGTCTTACAAAAGAAATGCAAATAACTATTTTGTAGGAAATCGTATCAGCTTTAATTTTGAAAGAATGATAAAAATTGATAGGAGTAACTGTTTTCGAGATATAAGCAAAAAACCAAAGTGAAAACTGTTACAGTTACTGAACAAAAATGTAATTCAGTTTTCAATGTTTGAGACGAAGTCGAAAATGCAGCATTTAAAAACGACTCTGAAGACTTCAGTGACTTTTATGTCACCTCCTTTTTTTTCTAATAAAGTATTGAACCCAATAAATTAAGTGTATTTTAAATCACAAAACATTTTCTGTTAAAGCACTTTTTTTTAAATATTAATTGTTTTCAAACTTAAATCTCGCTTATGGTTAGTCCTACATGAAAAATGCAAATAACTATTTTGTAGGAAATTTTAGCAGCTTTAATTTTAGTAAAAAGATAAAAATTGATAGGAGTAACTGTTTTTGAGATATAAGCAAGAAACCAAAAAACTGTTACCTTAATTAAGCGCTTGCATATAAGCAAATTTTGTACTATTAGTATTATTATTATTAATGTTATTGTTTTTAATATGACGATTAAAAACGTCTCTGAAGACTTTGGTGACTTTTATGTCTTCTCCTTTTTCCTCTACTAAAGTGTTAGATCCAATTAATTTAGTTTAATTTCGGTTTTTCAAACATTTTATTTTAAAGCAAATTTTTGTTAAATATTATTTATATCCAACTCTATAACTCGCCTATGGTTGGTCCTACAGGAAATTTGCAGATAACTATTTTGTAGGAAATTTTTTTAGCTTTAATTTTGAAAAAAAGATAAAATTTGATAGGAATAACGGTTTTCGAGATATAAGCAAAAAACCAAAGTGAAAACTGTTACAGTTACTGAACAAAAATGTAATTCAGTTTTCAATGTTTGAGACGAAGTCGAAAATGCAGCATTTAAAAACGACTCTGAAGACTTCAGTGATTTTTATGTCACCTCCTTTTTCTTCTAATAAAGTATTGGATCCAATAAATTAAGTGTATTTTAAATCACAAGACATTTTCTGTTAAAGCACTTTTTTTTAAATATTAATTATTTTCATACTTATATCTCGCTTATGGTTAGTCCTACATAAAAAATGGAAATAACTATTTTGTAGGAAATTTTATCAGCTTTAATTTTAGTAAAAAGATAAAAATTGATAGGAGTAACTGATTTCGAGATATAAGCAAGAAACCAAAAAACTGTTACCTTAATTAAGCGTTTGCATATAAGCAAATTTTGTACTATTAGTATTATTATTATTAATGTTATTGTTATTAATATGACGACTAAAGACGACTCTGAAACCTTTAGTAACTTTTATGTCTTTTCCTTTTTCCTCTACTAAAGTGTTAGACACAATTAATTTAGTTTAATTTCAGTTATTCAAACATTTTATTTTAAAGCAAATTTTTGTTAAATATTATTTATATCTAACTCTATAACTCGCTTATGGTTGGTCCTACAAGAAAAATTCAAATAACTATTTTGTAGCAAATTTTATCAGCTTTAATTTTGAAAAAAAGATAAAAATTGATAGCAGTAACTGTTTTCGAGATATAAGCAAAAAAGCAATAAGAAAACTCTAACTGTTACTGAACAAAAATGTAATTCAGTTTTTAATGTTTGAGACGAAGACAAAAATGCAGCATTTAAAAACGACTCTGAAGACTTCAGTGACTTTTATGTCACCTCCTTTTTCTTCTAATAAAGTATTGGACCCAATAAATTAAGTGTATTTTAAATCACAGTTTTTTGGTTTCTTGCTTATATCTCGAAAACAGTTACTCCTATCAATTTTTATCTTTTTACTAAAATTAAAGCTGACAAAATTTCCTACAAAATAGTTATTTGCATTTTTCATGTAGAACTAACCATAAGCGAGATATATGTTTGAAAATAATTAATATTAAAAAAAAAAGTGCTTTAACAGAAAATGTCTTGTGATTTAAAATACACTTAATTTATTGGGTCTAACACTTTATTAGAGGAAAAAGGAGGTGACATAAAAGTCACTGAAGTCTTTAGAGTCGTTTTTAAATGCTGCATCTTCGACTTCGTCTCAAACATTGAAAACTGTATTACATTTTTGTTCAGTAACTGTAACAGTTTTCACTTTGGTTTTTTGCTTATATCTCGAAAACCGTTACTCCTATCAAATTTTATCTTTTTTTCAAAATTAAAGCGGATAAAATTTCCTACAAAATAGTTATTTGCAAATTTCCTGTAGGACGAACCATAGGCGAGTTGTAGAGTTGGATATAAATAATTTTTAACAAAAATTTGCTTTAAAATAAAATGTTTGAAAAACTGAAATTAAACTAAATTAATTGGGTCTAGCATTTTAGTAGAGGAAAAAGGAGGAGACATAAAAGTCACTAAAGTTTTCAGAGTCGTCTTTAGTCGTCATATTAATAACAATAACATTAATAATAATAATACTTATAGTACTAAATTTGCTTATATGCATGCGCTTAATTAAGGTAACAGTTTTTTGGTTTCTTGCTTATATCTCGAAAACAGTTACTCCTATCAATTTTTATCTTTCTTTAAAAATTAAAGCTGATAAAATTTCATACAAAATAGTTATTTGCATTTTTCATGTAGGACTAACCATAAGCGAGATATATGATTGAAAATAATTAATATTTAAAAAAAAAGTGCTTTAACAGAAAATGTCTTGTGATTTAAAATACACTTAATTTATTGGGTCCAACAATTTGTTAGAGGAAAAAGGAGGTGACATAAAAATCACTGAAGTTTTTAGAGTCGTTTTTAAATGCTGCATCTTCGACTTCGTCTCAAACATTGAAAATTGTATTACATTTTTGTTCAGTAACTGTAACAGTTTTCACTTTGGTTTTTTGCTTATATCTCGAAAACCGTTACTCCTATCAAATTTTATCTTTTTTTTAAAATTAAAGCGGATAAAATTTCCTACAAAATAGTTATTTGCAAATTTCCTGTAGGACGAACCATAGGCGAGTTATAGAGTTGGATATAAATAATCTTTAACAAAAATTTGCTTTAAAATAAAATGTTTGAAAAACCGAAATTAAACTAAATTAATTGGGTCTAACACTTTAGTTGAGAAAAAAGGAGAAGACATAAAAATCACCAAAGTCTTCAAAGTTGTTTTTAGTCGTCATATTAATAACAATAACATTAATAATAATAATACTAATAGTACTAAATTTGCTTATATGCAAGCGCTTAATTAAGGTAAGAGTTTTTTGGTTTCTTGCTTATATCTCGAAAACAGTTACTCCTATCAATTTTTATCTTTTTACTAATAATAAAGCTGATAAAATTTGCAACAAAATAGTTATTTGCATTTTTCTTGTAGGATCAACCATAAGCGAGTTATAGAGTTGGATGTTAATAATATTCAACAAAAATTTGCTTTAAAATAAAATGTTTGAAAAACTGAAATTAAACTAAATTAATTGGGTCTAGCATTTTAGTAGAGGAAAAAGGAGGAGACATAAAAGTCACTAAAGTTTTCAAAGTCGTCTTTAGTCGTCATATTAATAACAATAACATTAATAATAATAATACTTATGGTACTAAATTTGCTTATATGCATGCGCTTAATTAAGGTAACAGTTTTTTGGTTTCTTGCTTATATCTCGAAAACAGTTACTCCTATCAATTTTTATCTTTCTTTAAAAATTAAAGCTGATAAAATTTCATACAAAATAGTTATTTGCATTTCTTTTGTAGGACCAACCATAAGCGAGTTATAGAGTTGGATATAAATAATCTTTAACAAAAATTTGCTTTAAAATAAAATGTTTGAAAAACCGAAATTAAACTAAATTAATTGGGTCTAACACTTTAGTAGAGAAAAAAGGAGAAGACATAAAAATCACCAAAGTCTTTAAAGTTGTTTTTAGTCGTCATATTAATAACAATAACATTAATAATAATAATACTAATAGTACTAAATTTGCTTATATGCAAACGCTTAATTAAGGTAACAGTTGTTTGGTTTCTTGCTTATATCTCGAAAACAGTTACTCTTATCAATTTTTATCTTTTTACTAAAATTAAAGCTGACAAAATTTCCTACAAAATAGTTATTTGCATTTTTCATGTAGGACTAACCATAAGCGAGATATATGATTGAAAATAATTAATATTTAAAAAAAAAGTGCTTTAACAGAAAATGTCTTGTGATTTAAAATACACTTAATTTATTGGGTCCAACACTTTATTAGAGAAAAAAGGAGGTGACATAAAAGTCACTGAAGTCTTTAGAGTCGTTTTTAAATGCTGCATCTTCGACTTCGTCTCAAACATTGAAAACTGTATTACATTTTTGTTCAGTAACTGTAACAGTTTTCACTTTGGTTTTTTGCTTATATTTCGAAAACCGTTACTCCTATCACATTTTATCTTTTTTTCAAAATTAAAGCGGATAAAATTTCCTACAAAATAGTTATTTGCAAATGTCCTGTAGGACGAACCATAGGCGAGTTATAGAGTTGGATATAATTAATCTTTAACAAAAATTTGCTTTAAAATAAAATGTTTGAAAAACCGAAATTAAACTAAATTAATTGGGTCTAACACTTTAGTAGAGAAAAAAGGAGAAGACATAAAAATCACCAAAATCTTCAAAGTTGTTTTTAGTCGTCATATTAATAACAATAACATTAATAATAATAATACTAATAGTACTAAATTTGCTTATATGCAAGCGCTTAATTAAGGTAAAAGTTTTTTGGTTTCTTGCTTATATCTCGAAAACAGTTACTCCTATCAATTTTTATTTTTTTACTAATAATAAAGCTGATAAAATTTGCAACAAAATAGTAATTTGCATTTTTCTTGTAGGATCAACCATAAGCAAGTTATAGAGTTGGATATTAATAATATTCAACAAAAATTTGCTTTAAAATAAAATGTTTGAAAAACTGAAATTAAACTAAATTAATTGGGTCTAGCATTTTAGTAGAGGAAAAAGGAGGAGACATAAAAGTCACTAAAGTTTTCAGAGTCGTCTTTAGTCGTCATATTAATAACAATAACATTAATAATAATAATACTTATGGTACTAAATTTGCTTATATGCATGCGCTTAATTAAGGTAAGAGTTTTTTGGTTTCTTGCTTATATCTCGAAAACAGTTACTCCTTTCAATTTTTATCTTTCTTTAAAAATTAAAGCTGATAAAATTTCATACAAAATAGTTATTTGCATTTCTTTTGTAGGACCAACCATAAGCGAGTTATAGAGTTGGATATAAATAATCTTTAACAAAAATTTGCTTTAAAATAAAACGTTTGAAAAACCGAAATTAAACTAAATTAATTGGGTCTAACACTTTAGTAGAGAAAAAAGGAGAAGACATAAAAATCACCAAAGTCTTCAAAGTTGTTTTTAGTCGTCATATTAATAACAATAACATTAATAATAATAATACTAATAGTACTAAATTTGCTTATATGCAAGCGCTTAATTAAGGTAAGAGTTTTTTGGTTTCTTGCTTATATCTCGAAAACAGTTACTCCTATCAATTTTTATTTTTTTACTAATAATAAAGCTGATAAAATTTGCAACAAAATAGTTATTTGCATTTTTCTTGTAGGATCAACCATAAGCGAGTTATAGAGTTGGATATAAATATTCTTTAACAAAAATTTGCTTTAAAATAAAATGTTTGAATAACTGAAATTAAACTAAATTAATTGGGTCTAACACTTTAGTAGAGGAAAAAGGAGAAGACATAAAAGTCACTAAAGGTCTCAGAGTCGTCTTTAGTCGTCATATTAAAAACAATAACATTAATAATAATAATAATACTAATAGTACTAAATTTGCCTATATGCAAACGCTTAATTAAGGTAACAGTTTTTTGGTTTCTTGCTTATATTTCGAAAACAGTTACTCCTATCAATTTTTATTTTTTTACTAAAATTAAAGCTGACAAAATTTCCTACAAAATAGTTATTTGCATTTTTCATGTAGGACTAACCATAAGCGAGATATATGATTGACAATAATTAATATTTAAAAAAAAAGTGCTTTAACAGAAAATGTCTTGTGATTTAAAATACACTTAATTTATTGGGTCCAACACTTTATTAGAGGAAAAAGAAGGTGACATAAAAGTCACTGAAATCTTTAGAGTCGTTTTTAAATGCTGCATCTTCGACTTCGTCTCAAACATTGAAAACTGTATTACATTTTTGTTCAGTAACTGTAACAGTTTTCACTTTGGTTTTTTGCTTATATCTCGAAAACCGTTACTCCTATCAAATTTTATCTTTTTTTCAAAATTAAAGCGGATAAAATTTCCTACAAAATAGTTATTTGCAAATTTACTGTAGGACGAACCATAGGCGAGTTATAGAGTTGGATATAAATAATTTTTAACAAAAATTTGCTTTAAAATAAAATGTTTGAAAAACCGAAATTAAACTAAATTAATTGGGTCTAACACTTTAGTAGAGAAAAAAGGAGAAGACATAAAAATCACCAAAGTCTTTAAAGTTGTTTTTAGTCGTCATATTAATAACAATAACATTAATAATAATAATACTAATAGTACTAAATTTGCTTATATGCAAACGCTTAATTAAGGTAACAGTTTTTTGGTTTCTTGCTTATAACTCGAAAACAGTTACTCCTTTCAATTTTTATCTTTCTTTAAAAATTAAAGCTGATAAAATTTCATACAAAATAGTTATTTGCATTTCTTTTGTAGGACCAACCATAAGCGAGTTATAGAGTTGGATATAAATAATCTTTAACAAAAATTTGCTTTAAAATAAAACGTTTGAAAAACCGAAATTAAACTAAATTAATTGGGTCTAACACTTTAGTAGAGAAAAAAGGAGAAGACATAAAAATCACCAAAGTCTTCAAAGTTGTTTTTAGTCGTCATATTAATAACAATAACATTAATAATAATAATACTAATAGTACTAAATTTGCTTATATGCAAGCGCTTAATTAAGGTAAGAGTTTTTTGGTTTCTTGCTTATATCTCGAAAACAGTTACTCCTATCAATTTTTATTTTTTTACTAATAATAAAGCTGATAAAATTTGCAACAAAATAGTTATTTGCATTTTTCTTGTAGGATCAACCATAAGCGAGTTATAGAGTTGGATATAAATATTCTTTAACAAAAATTTGCTTTAAAATAAAATGTTTGAATAACTGAAATTAAACTAAATTAATTGGGTCTAACACTTTAGTAGAGGAAAAAGGAGAAGACATAAAAGTCACTAAAGGTCTCAGAGTCGTCTTTAGTCGTCATATTAAAAACAATAACATTAATAATAATAATAATACTAATAGTACTAAATTTGCCTATATGCAAACGCTTAATTAAGGTAACAGTTTTTTGGTTTCTTGCTTATATTTCGAAAACAGTTACTCCTATCAATTTTTATTTTTTTACTAAAATTAAAGCTGACAAAATTTCCTACAAAATAGTTATTTGCATTTTTCATGTAGGACTAACCATAAGCGAGATATATGATTGACAATAATTAATATTTAAAAAAAAAGTGCTTTAACAGAAAATGTCTTGTGATTTAAAATACACTTAATTTATTGGGTCCAACACTTTATTAGAGGAAAAAGAAGGTGACATAAAAGTCACTGAAATCTTTAGAGTCGTTTTTAAATGCTGCATCTTCGACTTCGTCTCAAACATTGAAAACTGTATTACATTTTTGTTCAGTAACTGTAACAGTTTTCACTTTGGTTTTTTGCTTATATCTCGAAAACCGTTACTCCTATCAAATTTTATCTTTTTTTCAAAATTAAAGCGGATAAAATTTCCTACAAAATAGTTATTTGCAAATTTACTGTAGGACGAACCATAGGCGAGTTATAGAGTTGGATATAAATAATTTTTAACAAAAATTTGCTTTAAAATAAAATGTTTGAAAAACCGAAATTAAACTAAATTAATTGGGTCTAACACTTTAGTAGAGAAAAAAGGAGAAGACATAAAAATCACCAAAGTCTTTAAAGTTGTTTTTAGTCGTCATATTAATAACAATAACATTAATAATAATAATACTAATAGTACTAAATTTGCTTATATGCAAACGCTTAATTAAGGTAACAGTTTTTTGGTTTCTTGCTTATAACTCGAAAACAGTTACTCCTTTCAATTTTTATCTTTCTTTAAAAATTAAAGCTGATAAAATTTCATACAAAATAGTTATTTGCATTTCTTTTGTAGGACCAACCATAAGCGAGTTATAGAGTTGGATATAAATAATCTTTAACAAAAATTTGCTTTAAAATAAAACGTTTGAAAAACCGAAATTAAACTAAATTAATTGGGTCTAACACTTTAGTAGAGAAAAAAGGAGAAGACATAAAAATCACCAAAGTCTTCAAAGTTGTTTTTAGTCGTCATATTAATAACAATAACATTAATAATAATAATACTAATAGTACTAAATTTGCTTATATGCAAGCGCTTAATTAAGGTAAGAGTTTTTTGGTTTCTTGCTTATATCTCGAAAACAGTTACTCCTATCAATTTTTATTTTTTTACTAATAATAAAGCTGATAAAATTTGCAACAAAATAGTTATTTGCATTTTTCTTGTAGGATCAACCATAAGCGAGTTATAGAGTTGGATAATAATAATATTCAACAAAAATTTGCTTTAAAATAAAATGTTTGAAAAACTGAAATTAAACTAAATTAATTGGGTCTAGCATTTTAGTAGAGGAAAAAGGAGGAGACATAAAAGTCACTAAAGTTTTCAGAGTCGTCTTTAGTCGTCATATTAATAACAATAACATTAATAATAATAATACTTATGGTACTAAATTTGCTTAGATGCATGCGCTTAATAAAGGTAACAGTTTTTTGGTTTCTTGCTTATATCTCGAAAACAGTTACTCCTATCAATTTTTATCTTTCTTTAAAAATTAAAGCTGATAAAATTTCATACAAAATAGTTATTTGCATTTCTTTTGTAGGACCAACCATAAGCGAGTTATAGAGTTGGATATAAATAATCTTTAACAAAAATTTGCTTTAAAATAAATTGTTTGAAAAACCGAAATTAAACTAAATTAATTGGGTCTAACACTTTAGTAGAGAAAAAAGGAGAAGACATAAAAATCACCAAAGTCTTCAAAGTTGTTTTTAGTCGTCATATTAATAACAATAACATTAATAATAATAATACTAATAGTACTAAATTTGCTTATATGCAAACGCTTAATTAAGGTAACAGTTGTTTGGTTTCTTGCTTCTATCTCGAAAACAGTTACTCTTATCAATTTTTATCTCTTTACTAAAATTAAAGCTGACAAAATTTCCTACAAAATAGTTATTTGCATTTTTCATGTAGGACTAACCATAAGCGAGATATATGATTGAAAATAATTAATATTTAAAAAAAAAGTGCTTTAACAGAAAATGTCTTGTGATTTAAAATACACTTAATTTATAGGGTCCAACACTTTATTAGAGGAAAAAGGAGGTGACATAAAAGTCACTGAAGTCTTTAGAGTCGTTTTTAAATGCTGCATCTTCGACTTCGTCTCAAACATTGAAAACTGTATTACATTTTTGTTCAGTAACTGTAACAGTTTTCACTTTGGTTTTTTACTTATATCTCGAAAACCGTTACTCCTATCAAATTTTATCTTTTTTTCAAAATTAAAGCGGATAAAATTTCCTACAAAATAGTTATTTGCAAATTTCCTGTAGGACAAACCATAGGCGAGTTATAGAGTTGGATATAAATAATTTTTAACAAAAATTTGCTTTAAAATAAAATGTTTGAAAAACTGAAATTAAACTAAATTAATTGGGTCTAGCATTTTAGTAGAGGAAAAAGGAGAAGACATAAAAATCACCAAAGTCTTCAAAGTTGTTTTTAGTCGTCATATTAATAACAATAACATTAATAATAATAATACTAATAGTACTAAATTTGCTTATATACAAGCGCTTAATTAAGGTAACAGTTTTTGGTTTCTTGCTTATATCTCGAAAACAGTTACTCTTATCAATTTTTATCTTTTTACTAATAATAAAGCTGATAAAATTTGCAACAAAATAGTTATTTGCATTTTTCTTGTAGGATCAACCATAAGCGAGTTATAGAGTTGGATATTAATAATATTCAACAAAAATTTGCTTTAAAATAAAATGTTTGAAAAACTGAAATTAAACTAAATTAATTGGGTCTAACACTTTAGTAGAGAAAAAAGGAGAAGACATAAAAATCACCAAAGTCTTCAAAGTTGTTTTTAGTCGTCATATTAATAACAATAACATTAATAATAATAATACTAATAGTACTAAATTTGCTTATATACAAGCGCTTAATTAAGGTAACAGTTTTTGGTTTCTTGCTTATATCTCGAAAACAGTTACTCCTAGCAATTTTTATCTTTCTTTAAAAATTAAAGCTGATAAAATTTCCTACAAAATAGTTATTCGCATTTTTTTTGTAAGACCAACCATAAGCGAGTTATAGAGTTGGATATAAATATTCTTTAACAAAAATTTGCTTTAAAATAAAATGTTTGAATAACTGAAATTAAACTAAATTAATTGGGTCTAACACTTTAGTAGAGGAAAAAGGAGAAGACATAAAAGTCACTAAAGGTCTCAGAGTCGTCTTTAGTCGTCATATTAAAAACAATAACATTAATAATAATAATAATACTAATAGTACTAAATTTGCCTATATGCAAACGCTTAATTAAGGTAACAGTTTTTTGGTTTCTTGCTTATATTTCGAAAACAGTTACTCCTATCAATTTTTATTTTTTTACTAAAATTAAAGCTGACAAAATTTCCTACAAAATAGTTATTTGCATTTTTCATGTAGGACTAACCATAAGCGAGATATATGATTGACAATAATTAATATTTAAAAAAAAAGTGCTTTAACGGAAAATGTCTTGTGATTTAAAATACACTTAATTTATTGGGTCCAACACTTTATTAGAGGAAAAAGAAGGTGACATAAAAGTCACTGAAATCTTTAGAGTCATTTTTAAATGCTGCATCTTCGACTTCGTCTCAAACATTGAAAACTGTATTACATTTTTGTTCAGTAACTGTAACAGTTTTCACTTTGGTTTTTTGCTTATATCTCGAAAACCGTTACTCCTATCAAATTTTATCTTTTTTTCAAAATTAAAGCGGATAAAATTTCCTACAAAATAGTTATTTGCAAATTTACTGTAGGACGAACCATAGGCGAGTTATAGAGTTGGATATAAATAATTTTTAACAAAAATTTGCTTTAAAATAAAATGTTTGAAAAACTGAAATTAATCTAAATTAATTGGGTCTAGCATTTTAGTAGAGGAAAAAGGAGGAGACATAAAAGTCACTAAAGTTTTCAGAGTCGTCTTTAGTCGTCATATTAATAACAATAACATTAATAATAATAATAATACTTATAGTACTAAATTTGCTTATATGCATGCGCTTAATTAAGGTAACAGTTTTTTGGTTTCTTGCTTATAACTCGAAAACAGTTACTCCTTTCAATTTTTATCTTTCTTTAAAAATTAAAGCTGATAAAATTTCATACAAAATAGTTATTTGCATTTCTTTTGTAGGACCAACCATAAGCGAGTTATAGAGTTGGATATAAATAATCTTTAACAAAAATTTGCTTTAAAATAAATTGTTTGAAAAACCGAAATTAAACTAAATTAATTGGGTCTAACACTTTAGTAGAGAAAAAAGGAGAAGACATAAAAATCACCAAAGTTTTCAAAGTTGTTTTTAGTCGTCATATTAATAACAATAACATTAATAATAATAATACTAATAGTACTAAATTTGCTTATATGCAAACGCTTAATTAAGGTAACAGTTGTTTGGTTTCTTGCTTCTATCTCGAAAACAGTTACTCTTATCAATTTTTATCTCTTTACTAAAATTAAAGCTGACAAAATTTCCTACAAAATAGTTATTTGCATTTTTCATGTAGGACTAACCATAAGCGAGATATATGATTGAAAATAATTAATATTTAAAAAAAAAGTGCTTTAACAGAAAATGTCTTGTGATTTAAAATACACTTAATTTATAGGGTCCAACACTTTATTAGAGGAAAAAGGAGGTGACATAAAAGTCACTGAAGTCTTTAGAGTCGTTTTTAAATGCTGCATCTTCGACTTCGTCTCAAACATTGAAAACTGTATTACATTTTTGTTCAGTAACTGTAACAGTTTTCACTTTGGTTTTTTACTTATATCTCGAAAACCGTTACTCCTATCAAATTTTATCTTTTTTTCAAAATTAAAGCGGATAAAATTTCCTACAAAATAGTTATTTGCAAATTTCCTGTAGGACAAACCATAGGCGAGTTATAGAGTTGGATATAAATAATTTTTAACAAAAATTTGCTTTAAAATAAAATGTTTGAAAAACTGAAATTAAACTAAATTAATTGGGTCTAGCATTTTAGTAGAGGAAAAAGGAGAAGACATAAAAATCACCAAAGTCTTCAAAGTTGTTTTTAGTCGTCATATTAATAACAATAACATTAATAATAATAATACTAATAGTACTAAATTTGCTTATATACAAGCGCTTAATTAAGGTAACAGTTTTTGGTTTCTTGCTTATATCTCGAAAACAGTTACTCCTATCAATTTTTATCTTTTTACTAATAATAAAGCTGATAAAATTTGCAACAAAATAGTTATTTGCATTTTTCTTGTAGGATCAACCATAAGCGAGTTATAGAGTTGGATATTAATAATATTCAACAAAAATTTGCTTTAAAATAAAATGTTTGAAAAACTGAAATTAAACTAAATTAATTGGGTCTAACACTTTAGTAGAGAAAAAAGGAGAAGACATAAAAATCACCAAAGTCTTCAAAGTTGTTTTTAGTCGTCATATTAATAACAATAACATTAATAATAATAATACTAATAGTACTAAATTTGCTTATATACAAGCGCTTAATTAAGGTAACAGTTTTTGGTTTCTTGCTTATATCTCGAAAACAGTTACTCCTAGCAATTTTTATCTTTCTTTAAAAATTAAAGCTGATAAAATTTCCTACAAAATAGTTATTCGCATTTTTTTTGTAAGACCAACCATAAGCGAGTTATAGAGTTGGATATAAATATTCTTTAACAAAAATTTGCTTTAAAATAAAATGTTTGAATAACTGAAATTAAACTAAATTAATTGGGTCTAACACTTTAGTAGAGGAAAAAGGAGAAGACATAAAAGTCACTAAAGGTCTCAGAGTCGTCTTTAGTCGTCATATTAAAAACAATAACATTAATAATAATAATAATACTAATAGTACTAAATTTGCCTATATGCAAACGCTTAATTAAGGTAACAGTTTTTTGGTTTCTTGCTTATATTTCGAAAACAGTTACTCCTATCAATTTTTATTTTTTTACTAAAATTAAAGCTGACAAAATTTCCTACAAAATAGTTATTTGCATTTTTCATGTAGGACTAACCATAAGCGAGATATATGATTGACAATAATTAATATTTAAAAAAAAAGTGCTTTAACAGAAAATGTCTTGTGATTTAAAATACACTTAATTTATTGGGTCCAACACTTTATTAGAGGAAAAAGAAGGTGACATAAAAGTCACTGAAATCTTTAGAGTCATTTTTAAATGCTGCATCTTCGACTTCGTCTCAAACATTGAAAACTGTATTACATTTTTGTTCAGTAACTGTAACAGTTTTCACTTTGGTTTTTTGCTTATATCTCGAAAACCGTTACTCCTATCAAATTTTATCTTTTTTTCAAAATTAAAGCGGATAAAATTTCCTACAAAATAGTTATTTGCAAATTTACTGTAGGACGAACCATAGGCGAGTTATAGAGTTGGATATAAATAATTTTTAACAAAAATTTGCTTTAAAATAAAATGTTTGAAAAACTGAAATTAATCTAAATTAATTGGGTCTAGCATTTTAGTAGAGGAAAAAGGAGGAGACATAAAAGTCACTAAAGTTTTCAGAGTCGTCTTTAGTCGTCATATTAATAACAATAACATTAATAATAATAATAATACTTATAGTACTAAATTTGCTTATATGCATGCGCTTAATTAAGGTAACAGTTTTTTGGTTTCTTGCTTATAACTCGAAAACAGTTACTCCTTTCAATTTTTATCTTTCTTTAAAAATTAAAGCTGATAAAATTTCATACAAAATAGTTATTTGCATTTCTTTTGTAGGACCAACCATAAGCGAGTTATAGAGTTGGATATAAATAATCTTTAACAAAAATTTGCTTTAAAATAAAATGTTTGAAAAACCGAAATTAAACTAAATTAATTGGGTCTAACACTTTAGTAGAGAAAAAAGGAGAAGACATAAAAATCACCAAAGTCTTCAAAGTTGTTTTTAGTCGTCATATTAATAACAATAACATTAATAATAATAATACTAATAGTACTAAATTTGCTTATATGCAAGCCCTTAATTAAGGTAAGAGTTTTTTGGTTTCTTGCTTATATCTCGAAAACAGTTACTCCTATCAATTTTTATCTTTTTACTAATAATAAAGCTGATAAAATTTGCAACAAAATAGTTATTTGCATTTTTCTTGTAGGATCAACCATAAGCGAGTTATAGAGTTGGATAATAATAATATTCAACAAAAATTTGCTTTAAAATAAAATGTTTGAAAAACTGAAATTAAACTAAATTAATTGGGTCTAGCATTTTAGTAGAGAAAAAAGGAGGAGACATAAAAGTCACTAAAGTTTTCAGAGTCGTCTTTAGTCGTCATATTAATAACAATAACATTAATAATAATAATACTTATGGTACTAAATTTGCTTAGATGCATGCGCTTAATTAAGGTAACAGTTTTTTGGTTTCTTGCTTATATCTCGAAAACAGTTACTCCTATCAATTTTTATCTTTCTTTAAAAATTAAAGCTGATAAAATTTCATACAAAATAGTTATTTGCATTTCTTTTGTAGGACCAACCATAAGCGAGTTATAGAGTTGGATATAAATAATCTTTAACAAAAATTTGCTTTAAAATAAATTGTTTGAAAAACCGAAATTAAACTAAATTAATTGGGTCTAACACTTTAGTAGAGAAAAAAGGAGAAGACATAAAAATCACCAAAGTCTTCAAAGTTGTTTTTAGTCGTCATATTAATAACAATAACATTAATAATAATAATACTAATAGTACTAAATTTGCTTATATGCAAACGCTTAATTAAGGTAACAGTTGTTTGGTTTCTTGCTTCTATCTCGAAAACAGTTACTCTTATCAATTTTTATCTCTTTACTAAAATTAAAGCTGACAAAATTTCCTACAAAATAGTTATTTGCATTTTTCATGTAGGACTAACCATAAGCGAGATATATGATTGAAAATAATTAATATTTAAAAAAAAAGTGCTTTAACAGAAAATGTCTTGTGATTTAAAATACACTTAATTTATTGGGTCCAACACTTTATTAGAGGAAAAAGGAGGTGACATAAAAGTCACTGAAGTCTTTAGAGTCGTTTTTAAATGCTGCATCTTCGACTTCGTCTCATACATTGAAAACTGTATTACATTTTTGTTCAGTAACTGTAACAGTTTTCACTTTGGTTTTTTGCTTATATTTCGAAAACCGTTACTCCTATCAAATTTTATCTTTTTTTCAAAATTAAAGCGGCTAAAATTTCCTACAAAATAGTTATTTGCAAATGTCCTGTAGGACGAACCATAGGCGAGTTATAGAGTTGGACATAAATAATCTTTAACAAAAATATGCTTTAAAATAAAATGTTTGTAAAACCGAAATTAAACTAAATTAATTGGGTCTAACACTTTAGTAGAGAAAAAAGGAGAAGACATAAAAATCACCAAAGTCTTCAAAGTTGTTTTTAGTCGTCATATTAATAACAATAACATTAATAATAATAATACTAATAGTACTAAATTTGCTTATATACAAGCGCTTAATTAAGGTAACAGTTTTTGGTTTCTTGCTTATATCTCGAAAACAGTTACTCCTATCAATTTTTATCTTTTTTTAAAAATTAAAGCTGATAAAATTTCCTACAAAATAGTTATTCGCATTTTTTTTGTAAGACCAACCATAAGCGAGTTATAGAGTTGGATATAAATATTCTTTAACAAAAATTTGCTTTAAAATAAAATGTTTGAATAACTGAAATTAAACTAAATTAATTGGGTCTAACACTTTAGTAGAGGAAAAAGGAGAAGACATAAAAGTCACTAAAGGTCTCAGAGTCGTCTTTAGTCGTCATATTAAAAACAATAACATTAATAATAATAATAATACTAATAGTACTAAATTTGCTTATATGCAAACGCTTAATTAAGGTAACAGTTTTTTGGTTTCTTGCTTATATCTCGAAAACAGTTACTCCTATCAATTTTTATCTCTTTACTAAAATTAAAGCTGACAAAATTTCCTACAAAATAGTTATTTGCATTTTTTATGTAGGACTAACCATAAGCGAGATATATGATTGACAATAATTAATATTTAAAAAAAAAGTGCTTTAACAGAAAATGTCTTGTGATTTAAAATACACTTAATTTATTGGGTCTAACACTTTATTAGAGGAAAAAGGAGGTGACATAAAAGTCACTGAAATCTTTAGAGTCGTTTTTAAATGCTGCATCTTCGACTTCGTCTCAAACATTGAAAACTGTATTACATTTTTGTTCAGTAACTGTAACAGTTTTCACTTTGGTTTTTTGCTTATATCTCGAAAACCGTTACTCCTATCAAATTTTATCTTTTTTTCAAAATTAAAGCGGATAAAATTTCCTACAAAATAGTTATTTGCAAATTTACTGTAGGACGAACCATAGGCGAGTTATAGAGTTGGATATAAATAATTTTTAACAAAAATTTGCTTTAAAATAAAATGTTTGAAAAACTGAAATTAAACTAAATTAATTGGGTCTAGCATTTTAGTAGAGGAAAAAGGAGGAGACATAAAAGTCACTAAAGTTTTCAGAGTCGTCTTTAGTCGTCATATTAATAACAATAACATTAATAATAATAATACTTATAGTAATAAATTTGCTTATATGCATGCGCTTAATTAAGGTAACAGTTTTTTGGTTTCTTGCTTATATCTCGAAAACAGTTACTCCTTTCAATTTTTATCTTTTTTTAAAAATAAAAGCTGATAAAATTTCATACAAAATAGTTATTTGCATTTCTTTTGTAGGACCAACCATAAGCGAGTTATAGAGTTGGATATAAATAATCTTTAACAAAAATTTGCTTTAAAATAAAATGTTTGAAAAACCGAAATTAAACTAAATTAATTGGGTCTAACACTTTAGTAGAGAAAAAAGGAGAAGACATAAAAATCACCAAAGTCTTCAAAGTTGTTTTTAGTCGTCATATTAATAACAATAACATTAATAATAATAATACTAATAGTACGAAATTTGCTTATATACAAGCGCTTAATTAAGGTAACAGTTTTTGGTTTCTTGCTTATATCTCGAAAACAGTTACTCCTATCAATTTTTATCTTTCTTTAAAAATTAAAGCTGATAAAATTTCCTACAAAATAGTTATTCGCATTTCTTTTGTAGGACCAACCATAAGCGAGTTATAGAGGTGGATATAAATATTCTTTAACAAAAATTTGCTTTAAAATAAAATGTTTGAATAACTGAAATTAAACTTAATTAATTGGGTCTAACACTTTAGTAGAGGAAAAAGGAGAAGACATAAAAGTCACTAAAGGTTTCAGAGTCGTCTTTAGTTGTCATATTAATAACAATAACATTAATAATAATAATACTAATAGTACTAAATTTGCTTATATGCAAACGCTTAATTAAGGTAACAGTTGTTTGGTTTCTTGCTTATATCTCGAAAACAGTTACTCTTATCAATTTTTATCTTTTTACTAAAATTAAAGCTGACAAAATTTCCTACAAAATAGTTATTTGCATTTTTCATGTAGGACTAACCATAAGCGAGATATATGATTGAAAATAATTAATATTTAAAAAAAAAGTGCTTTAACAGAAAATGTCTTGTAATTTAAAATACACTTAATTTATTGGGTCCAACACTTTATTAGAGGAAAAAGGAGGTGACATAAAAGTCACTGAAGTCTTTAGAGTCGTTTTTAAATGCTGCATCTTCGACTTCGTCTTAAACATTGAAAACTGTATTACATTTTTGTTCAGTAACTGTAACAGTTTTCACTTTGGTTTTTTGCTTATATCTCGAAAACCGTTACTCCTATCAAATTTTATCTTTTTTTCAAAATTAAAGCGGATAAAATTTCCTACAAAATAGTTATTTGCAAATTTTCTGTAGGACGAACCATAGGCGAGTTATAGAGTTGGATATAAATAATCTTTAACAAAAATTTGCTTTAAAATAAAATGTTTGAAAAACCGAAATTAAACTAAATTAATTGGGTCTAACACTTTAGTAGAGAAAAAAGGAGAAGACATAAAAATCACCAAAGTCTTCAAAGTTGTTTTTAGTCGTCATATTAATAACAATAACATTAATAATAATAATACTAATAGTACTAAATTTGCTAATATGCAAGCGCTTAATTAGAGTTTTTTGGTTTCTTGCTTATATCTCGAAAACAGTTACTCCTATCAATTTTTATCTTTTTACTAATAATAAAGCTGATAAAATTTGCAACAAAATAGTTATTTGCATTTTTCTTGTAGGATCAACCATAAGCGAGTTATAGAGTTGGATATTAATAATATTCAACAAAAATTTGCTTTAAAATAAAATGTTTGAAAAACTGAAATTAAACTAAATTAATTGGGTCTAGCATTTTAGTAGAGGAAAAAGGAGGAGACATAAAAGTCACTAAAGTTTTCAGAGTCGTCTTTAGTCGTCATATTAATAACAATATCATTAATAATAATAATACTTATAGTACTAAATTTGCTTATATGCATGCGCTTAATTAAGGTAACAGTTTTTTGGTTTCTTGCTTATATCTCGAAAACAGTTACTCCTATCAATTTTTATCTCTTTACTAAAATTAAAGCTGACAAAATTTCCTACAAAATAGTTATTTGCATTTTTCATGTAGGACTAACCATAAGCGAGATATATGATTGAAAATAATTAATATTTAAAAAAAAAGTGCTTTAACAGAAAATGTCTTGTGATTTAAAATACACTTAATTTATTGGGTCCAACACTTTATTAGAGGAAAAAGGATGTGACATAAAAGTCACTGAAGTCTTTAGAGTCGTTTTTAAATGCTGCATCTTCGACTTCGTCTCAAACATTGAAAACTGTATTACATTTTTGTTCAGTAACTGTAACAGTTTTCACTTTGGTTTTTTGCTTATATTTCGAAAACCGTTACTCCTATCAAATTTTATCTTTTTTTCAAAATTAAAGCGGATAAAATTTCCTACAAAATAGTTATTTGCAAATGTCCTGTAGGACGAACCATAGGCGAGTTATAGAGTTGGATATAAATAATCTTTAACAAAAATTTGCTTTAAAATAAAATGTTTGAAAAACCGAAATTAAACTAAATTAATTGGGTCTAACACTTTAGTAGAGAAAAAAGGAGAAGACATAAAAATCACCAAAGTCTTCAAAGTTGTTTTTAGTCGTCATATTAATAACAATAACATTAATAATAATAATACTAATAGTACTAAATTTGCTTATATACAAGCGCTTAATTAAGGTAACAGTTTTTGGTTTCTTGCTTATATCTCGAAATCAGTTACTCCTATCAATTTTTATCTTTCTTTAAAAATTAAAGCTGATAAAATTTCCTACAAAATAGTTATTCGCATTTCTTTTGTAAGACCAACCATATGCGAGTTATAGAGTTGGATATAAATAATATTTAACAAAAATTTGCTTTAAAATAAAATGTTTGAATAACTGAAATTAAACTAAATTAATTGGGTCTAACACTTTAGTAGAGGAAAAAGGAGAAGACATAAAAGTCACTAAAGGTTTCAGAGTCGTCTTTAGTCGTCATATTAATAACAATAACATTAATAATAATAATACTAATAGTACTAAATTTGCTTATATGCAAACGCTTAATTAAGGTAACAGTTGTTTGGTTTCTTGCTTATATCTCGAAAACAGTTACTCCTATCAATTTTTATCTCTTTACTAAAATTAAAGCTGACAAAATTTCCTACAAAATAGTTATTTGCATTTTTCATGTAGGACTAACCATAAGCGAGATATATGACTGATAATAATTAATATTTAAAAAAAAAGTGCTTTAACAGAAAATGTCTTGTGATTTAAAATACACTTAATTTATTGGGTCCAACACTTTATTAGAAGAAAAAGGAGGTGACATAATAGTCACTGAAGTCTTTAGAGTCGTTTTTAAATGCTGCATCTTCGACTTCGTCTCAAACATTGAAAACTGTATTACATTTTTGTTCAGTAACTGTAACAGTTTTCACTTTGGTTTTTTGCTTATATCTCAAAAACCGTTACTCCTATCAAATTTTATCTTTTTTTCAAAATTAAAGCGGATAAAATTTCCTACAAAATAGTTTTTTGCAAATTGCCTGTAGGACGAACCATAGGCGAGTTATAGAGTTGGATATAAATAATTTTTAACAAAAATTTGCTTTAAAATAAAATGTTTGAAAAACTGAAATTAAACTAAATTAATTGGGTCTAGCATTTTAGTAGAGGAAAAAGGAGGAGACATAAAAGTCACTAAAGTTTTCAGAGTCGTCTTTAGTCGTCATATTAATAACAATAACATTAATAATAATAATACTTATAGTACTAAATTTGCTTATATGCATGCGCTTAGTTAAGGTAACAGTTTTTTGCTTTCTTGCTTATATCTCGAAATCAGTTACTCCTATCAATTTTTATCTTTCTTTAAAAATTAAAGCTGATACAATTTTATACAAAATAATTATTTGCATTTTTTATGTAAGACCAACCATAAGCGAGTTATAGAGTTGGATATAAATATTCTTTAACAAAAATTTGCTTTAAAATAAAATGTTTGAATAACTGAAATTAAACTAAATTAATTGGGTCTAACACTTTAGTAGAGGAAAAAGGAGAAGACATAAAAATCACTAAAGGTCTCAGAGTCGTCTTTAGTCGTCATATTAATAACAATAGCATTAATAATAATAATAATACTAATAGTACTAAATTTGCTTATATGCAAACGCTTAATTAAGGTAACAGTTTTTTGGTTTCTTGCTTATATCTCGAAAACAGTTACTCCTATCAATTTTTATGTCTTTACTAAAATTAAAGCTGACAAAATTTCCTACAAAATAGTTATTTGCATTTTTCATGTAGGACTAACCATAAGCGAGATATATGACTGATAATAATTAATATTTAAAAAAAAAGTGCTTTAACAGAAAATGTCTTGTGATTTAAAATACACTTAATTTATTGGGTCTAACACTTTATTAGAGGAAAAAGGAGGTGACATAAAAGTCACTGAAGTCTTTAGAGTCGTTTTTAAATGCTGCATCTTCGACTTCGTCTCAAACATTGAAAACTGTATTACATTTTTGTTCAGTAACTGTAACAGTTTTCACTTTGGTTTTTTGCTTATATCTCAAAAACCGTTACTCCTATCAAATTTTATCTTTTTTCCAAAATTAAAGCGGATAAAATTTCCTACAAAATAGTTTTTTGCAAATTGCCTGTAGGACGAACCATAGGCGAGTTATAGAGTTGGATATAAATAATTTTTAACAAAAATTTGCTTTAAAATAAAATGTTTGAAAAACTGAAATTAAACTAAATTAATTGGGTCTAGCATTTTAGTAGAGGAAAAAGGAGGAGACATAAAAGTCACTAAAGTTTTCAGAGTCGTCTTTAGTCGTCATATTAATAACAATAACATTCATAATAATAATACTTATATTACTAAATTTGCTTATATGCATGCGCTTAATTAAGGTAACAGTTTTTTGGTTTCTTGCTTATATCTCGAAAACAGTTACTCCTATCAATTTTTATCTTTCTTTAAAAATTAAAGCTGATAAAATTTTATACAAAATAGTTATTTGCATTTCTTTTGTAGGACCAACCATAAGCGAGTTATAGAATTGGATATAAATAATCTTTAACAAAAATCTGCTTTAAAATAAAATGTTTGAAAAACCGAAATTAAACTAAGTTAATTGGGTCTAACACTTTAGTAGAGCAAAAAGGAGAAGACATAAAAATCACCAAAGTCTTCAAAGTTGTATTTAGTCGTCATATTAATAACAATAACATTAATAATAATAATACTAATAGTACTAAATTTGCTTATATGCAAACGCTTAATTAAGGTAACAGTTGTTTGGTTTCTTGCTTATATCTCGAAAACAGTTACTCTTATCAATTTTTATCTCTTTACTAAAATTAAAGCTGACAAAATTTCCTACAAAATAGTTATTTGCATTTTTCATGTAGGACTAACCATAAGCGAGATATATGATTGAAAATAATTAATATTTAAAAAAAAAGTGCTTTAACAGAAAATGTCTTGTGATTTAAAATACACTTAATTTATTGGGTCCAACACTTTATTAGAGGAAAAAGGATGTGACATAAAAGTCACTGAAGTCTTTAGAGTCGTTTTTAAATGCTGCATCTTCGACTTCGTCTCAAACATTGAAAACTGTATTACATTTTTGTTCAGTAACTGTAACAGTTTTCACTTTGGTTTTTTGCTTATATTTCGAAAACCGTTACTCCTATCAAATTTTATCTTTTTTTCAAAATTAAAGCGGATAAAATTTCCTACAAAATAGTTATTTGCAAATGTCCTGTAGGACGAACCATAGGCGAGTTATAGAGTTGGATATAAATAATCTTTAACAAAAATTTGCTTTAAAATAAAATGTTTGAAAAACCGAAATTAAACTAAATTAATTGGGTCTAACACTTTAGTAGAGAAAAAAGGAGAAGACATAAAAATCACCAAAGTCTTCAAAGTTGTTTTTAGTCGTCATATTAATAACAATAACATTAATAATAATAATACTAATAGTACTAAATTTGCTTATATACAAGCGCTTAATTAAGGTAACAGTTTTTGGTTTCTTGCTTATATCTCGAAAACAGTTACTCCTATCAATTTTTATCTTTCTTTAAAAATTATAGCTGATAAAATTTCCTACAAAATAGTTATTCGCATTGCTTTTGTAGGACCAACCATAAGCGAGTTATAGAGTTGGATATAAATATTCTTTAACAAAAATTTGCTTTAAAATAAAATGTTTGAATAACTGAAATTAAACTAAATTAATTGGGTCTAACACTTTAGTAGAGGAAAAAGGAGAAGACATAAAAGTCACTAAAGGTTTTAGAGTCGTCGTTAGTCGTCATATTAATAACAATAACATTAATAATAATAATACTAATAGTACTAAATTTGCTTATATGCAAACGCTTAATTAAGGTAACAGTTTTTTGGTTTCTTGCTTATATCTCGAAAACAGTTACTCCTATCAATTTTTATCTCTTTACTAACATTAAAGCTGACAAAATTTCCTACAAAATAGTTATTTGCATTTTTCATGTAGGACTAACCATAAGCGAGATATATGATTGACAATAATTAATATTTAAAAAAAAAGTGCTTAAACAGAAAATGTCTTGTGATTTAAAATACACTTAATTTATTGGGTCCAACACTTTATTAGAGGAAAAAGGATGTGACATAAAAGTCACTGAAGTCTTTAGAGTCGTTTTTAAATGCTGCATCTTCGACTTCGTCTCAAACATTGAAAACTGTATTACATTTTTGTTCAGTAACTGTAACAGTTTTCACTTTGGTTTTTTGCTTATATTTCGAAAACCGTTACTCCTATCAAATTTTATCTTTTTTTCAAAATTAAAGCGGATAAAATTTCCTACAAAAAAGTTATTTACAAATTTCCTGTAGGACGAACCATAGGCGAGTTATAGAGTTGGACATAAATAATCTTTAACAAAAATTTGCTTTAAAATAAAATGTTTGAAAAACCGAAATTAAACTAAATTAATTGGGTCTAACACTTTAGTAGGGAAAAAAGGAGAAGACATAAAAATCACCAAAGTCTTTAAAGTTGTTTTTAGTCGTCATATTAATAACAATAACATTAATAATAATAATACTAATAGTACTAAATTTGCTTATATGCAAACGCTTAATTAAGGTAACAGTTTTTTGGTTTCTTGCTTATATCTCGAAAACAGTTACTCCTATCAATTTTTATCTTTCTTTAAAAATTAAAGCTGATAAAATTTCCTACAAAATAGTTATTCGCGTTTCTTTTGTAGGACCAACCATAAGCGAGTTATAGAGTTGGATATAAATAATCTTTAACAAAAATTTGCTTTAAAATAAAATGTTTGAAAAACCGAAATTAAACTAAATTAATTGGGTCTAACACTTTAGTAGAGAAATAAGGAGAAGACATAAAAAACACCAAAGTCTTTAAAGTTGTTTTTAGTCGTCATATTAATAACAATAACATTAATAATAATAATACTAATAGTACTAAATTTGCTTATATGCAAACGCTTAATTAAGGTAACAGTTTTTTGGTTTCTTGCTTATATCTCGAAAACAGTTACTCCTATCAATTTTTATCTCTTTACTAAAATTAAAGCTGACAAAATTTCCTACAAAATAGTTATTTGCATTTTTCATGTAGGACTAACCATAAGCGAGATATATGACTGATAATAATTAATATTTAAAAAAAAAGTGCTTTAACAGAAAAAGTCTTGTGATTTAAAATACACTTAATTTATTGGGTCCAACACTTTATTAGAGGAAAAAGGAGGTGACATAAAAGTCACTGAAGTCTTTAGAGTCGTTTTTAAATGCTGCATCTTCGAATTCGTCTCAAACATTGAAAACTGTATTACATTTTTGTTCAGTAACTGTATCAGTTTTCACTTTGGTTTTTTACTTATATCTCGAAAACCGTTACTCCTATCAAATTTTATCTTTTTTTCAAAATTAAAGCGGATAAAATTTCCTACAAAATAGTTATTTGCAAATTTCCTGTAGGACAAACCATAGGCGAGTTATAGAGTTGGATATAAATAATTTTTAACAAAAATTTGCTTTAAAATAAAATGTTTGAAAAACTGAAATTAAACTAAATTAATTGGGTCTAGCATTTTAGTAGAGGAAAAAGGAGGAGACATAAAAGTCACTAAAGTTTTCAGAGTTTTCTTTAGTCGTCATATTAATAACAATAACATTAATAATAATAATACTAATAGTACTAAATTTGCTTATATACAAGCGCTTAATTAAGGTAACAGTTTTTGGTTTCTTGCTTATATCTCGAAAACAGTTACTCCTATCAATTTTTATCTTTCTTTAAAAATTAAAGCTGATAAAATTTCCTACAAAATAGTTATTCGCATTGCTTTTGTAGGACCAACCATAAGCGAGTTATAGAGTTGGATATAAATATTCTTTAACAAAAATTTGCTTTAAAATAAAATGTTTGAATAACTGAAATTAAACTAAATTAATTGGGTCTAACACTTTAGTAGAGGAAAAAGGAGAAGACATAAAAGTCACTAAAGGTTTTAGAGTCGTCGTTAGTCGTCATATTAATAACAATAACATTAATAATAATAATACTAATAGTACTAAATTTGCTTATATGCAAACGCTTAATTAAGGTAACAGTTTTTTGGTTTCTTGCTTATATCTCGAAAACAGTTACTCCTATCAATTTTTATCTCTTTACTAACATTAAAGCTGACAAAATTTCCTACAAAATAGTTATTTGCATTTTTCATGTAGGACTAACCATAAGCGAGATATATGATTGACAATAATTAATATTTAAAAAAAAAGTGCTTAAACAGAAAATGTCTTGTGATTTAAAATACACTTAATTTATTGGGTCCAACACTTTATTAGAGGAAAAAGGATGTGACATAAAAGTCACTGAAGTCTTTAGAGTCGTTTTTAAATGCTGCATCTTCGACTTCGTCTCAAACATTGAAAACTGTATTACATTTTTGTTCAGTAACTGTAACAGTTTTCACTTTGGTTTTTTGCTTATATTTCGAAAACCGTTACTCCTATCAAATTTTATCTTTTTTTCAAAATTAAAGCGGATAAAATTTCCTACAAAAAAGTTATTTACAAATTTCCTGTAGGACGAACCATAGGCGAGTTATAGAGTTGGACATAAATAATCTTTAACAAAAATTTGCTTTAAAATAAAATGTTTGAAAAACCGAAATTAAACTAAATTAATTGGGTCTAACACTTTAGTAGGGAAAAAAGGAGAAGACATAAAAATCACCAAAGTCTTTAAAGTTGTTTTTAGTCGTCATATTAATAACAATAACATTAATAATAATAATACTAATAGTACTAAATTTGCTTATATGCAAACGCTTAATTAAGGTAACAGTTTTTTGGTTTCTTGCTTATATCTCGAAAACAGTTACTCCTATCAATTTTTATCTTTCTTTAAAAATTAAAGCTGATAAAATTTCCTACAAAATAGTTATTCGCGTTTCTTTTGTAGGACCAACCATAAGCGAGTTATAGAGTTGGATATAAATAATCTTTAACAAAAATTTGCTTTAAAATAAAATGTTTGAAAAACCGAAATTAAACTAAATTAATTGGGTCTAACACTTTAGTAGAGAAATAAGGAGAAGACATAAAAAACACCAAAGTCTTTAAAGTTGTTTTTAGTCGTCATATTAATAACAATAACATTAATAATAATAATACTAATAGTACTAAATTTGCTTATATGCAAACGCTTAATTAAGGTAACAGTTTTTTGGTTTCTTGCTTATATCTCGAAAACAGTTACTCCTATCAATTTTTATCTCTTTACTAAAATTAAAGCTGACAAAATTTCCTACAAAATAGTTATTTGCATTTTTCATGTAGGACTAACCATAAGCGAGATATATGACTGATAATAATTAATATTTAAAAAAAAAGTGCTTTAACAGAAAAAGTCTTGTGATTTAAAATACACTTAATTTATTGGGTCCAACACTTTATTAGAGGAAAAAGGAGGTGACATAAAAGTCACTGAAGTCTTTAGAGTCGTTTTTAAATGCTGCATCTTCGAATTCGTCTCAAACATTGAAAACTGTATTACATTTTTGTTCAGTAACTGTATCAGTTTTCACTTTGGTTTTTTACTTATATCTCGAAAACCGTTACTCCTATCAAATTTTATCTTTTTTTCAAAATTAAAGCGGATAAAATTTCCTACAAAATAGTTATTTGCAAATTTCCTGTAGGACAAACCATAGGCGAGTTATAGAGTTGGATATAAATAATTTTTAACAAAAATTTGCTTTAAAATAAAATGTTTGAAAAACTGAAATTAAACTAAATTAATTGGGTCTAGCATTTTAGTAGAGGAAAAAGGAGGAGACATAAAAGTCACTAAAGTTTTCAGAGTTTTCTTTAGTCGTCATATTAATAACAATAACATTAATAATAATAATACTTATAGTACTAAATTTGCTTATATGCATGCGCTTAATTAAGGTAACAGTTTTTTGGTTTCTTGCTTATATCTCGAAAACTGTTACTCTTATCAATTTTTATCTCTTTACTAAAATTAAAGCTGACAAAATTTCCTACAAAATAGTTATTTGCATTTTTCATGTAGGTCTAACCATAAGCGAGATATATGATTGAAAATAATTAATATTTAAAAAAAAAGTGCTTTAACAGAAAATGTCTTGTGATTTAAAATACACTTAATTTATTGGGTCCAACATTTTATTAGAGGAAAAAGGAGGTGACATAAAAGTCACTGAAGTCTTTAGAGTCGTTTTTAAATGCTGCATCTTCGAATTCGTCTCAAACATTGAAAACTGTATTACATTTTTGTTCAGTAACTGTATCAGTTTTCACTTTGGTTTTTTACTTATATCTCGAAAACCGTTACTCCTATCAAATTTTATCTTTTTTTCAAAATTAAAGCGGATAAAATTTCCTACAAAATAGTTATTTGCAAATTTCCTGTAGGACAAACCATAGGCGAGTTATAGAGTTGGACATAAATAATCTTTAACAAAAATTTGCTTTAAAATAAAATGTTTGAAAAACCGAAATTAAACTAAATTAATTGGGTCTAACACTTTAGTAGAGAAAAAAGGAGAAGACATAAAAATCACCAAAGTCTTCAAAGTTGTTTTTAGTCGTCATATTAATAACAATAACATTAATAATAATAATACTAATAGTACTAAATTTGCTTATATGCAAGCGCTTAATTAAGGTAAGAGTTTTTTGGTTTCTTGCTTATATCTCGAAAACAGTTACTTCTATCAATTTTTATTTTTTTACTAATAATAAAGCTGATAAAATTTGCAACAAAATAGTTATTTGCATTTTTCTTGTAGGATCAACCATAAGCGAGTTATAGAGTTGGATATTAATAATATTCAACAAAAATTTGCTTTAAAATAAAATGTTTGAAAAACTGAAATTAAACTAAATTAATTGGGTCTAGCATTTTAGTAGAGGAGAAAGGAGGAGACATAAAAGTCACTAAAGTTTTCAGAGTCGTCTTTAGTCGTCATATTAATAACAATAACATTAATAATAATAATACTTATAGTACTAAATTTGCTTATATGCATGCGCTTAATTAAGGTAATAGTTTTTTGGTTTCTTGCTTATATCTCGAAAACAGTTACTCCTATCAATTTTTATCTCTTTACTAAAATTAAAGCTGACAAAATTTCCTACAAAATAGTTATTTGCATTTTTCATGTAGGACTAACCATAAGCGAGATATATGATTGACAATAATTAATATTTAAAAAAAAAGTGCTTTAACAGAAAATGTCTTGTGATTTAAAATACACTTAATTTATTGGGTCTAACACTTTATTAGAGGAAAAAGGAGAAGACATAAAAGTCACTAAAGGTTTCAGAGTCGTCTTTAGTCGTCATATTAATAACAATAACATTAATAATAATAATACTAATAGTACTAAATTTGCTTATATGCAAACGCTTAATTAAGGTAACAGTTGTTTGGTTTCTTGCTTATATCTCGAAAACAGTTACTCCTATCAATTTTTATTTCTTTGCTAAAATTAAAGCTGACAAAATTTCCTACAAAATAGTTATTTGCATTTTTCATGTAGGACTAACCATAAGCGAGATATATGATTGACAATAATTAATATTTAAAAAAAAGTGCTTTAACAGAAAATGTCTTGTGATTTAAAGTACACTTAATTTATTGGGTCTAACACTTTATTAGAGAAAAAAGGAGGCAAATATTGAAAACTGTATTACATTTTTGTTCAGTAACTGTAACAGTCTTCACTTTGGTTTTTTGCTTATATCTCGAAAACCGTTACTCCTATCAAATTTTATCTTTTTTTCAAAATTAAAGCGGATAAAATTTCCTACAAAATAGTTATTTGCAAATTTCCTGTAGGACGAACCATAGGCGAGTTATAGAGTTGGATATAAATAATTTTTAACAAAAATTTGCTTTAAAATAAAATGTTTGAAAAACTGAAATTAAACTAAATTAATTGGGTCTAGCATTTTAGTAGAGGAAAAAGGAGGAGACATAAAAGTTACTAAAGTTTTCAGAGTCGTCTTTAGTCGTCATATTAATAACAATAACATTAATAATAATAATACTTATAGTACTAAATTTGCTTATATGCATGCGCTTAATTAAGATAACAGTTTTTTGGTTTCTTGCTTATATCTCGAAAACAGTTACTCCTATCAATTTTTATCTTTCTTTAAAAATTAAAGCTGATAAAATTTCATACAAAATAGTTATTTGCATTTCTTTTGTAGGACCAACCATAAGCGAGTTATAGAGTTGGATATAAATAATCTTTAACAAAAATTTGCTTTAAAATAAAATGTTTGAAAAACCGAAATTAAACTAAATTAATTGGGTCTAACACTTTAGTAGAGAAAAAAGGAGAAGACATAAAAATCACCAAAGTTTTCAAAGTTGTTTTTAGTCGTCATATTAATAACAATAACATTAATAATAATAATACTAATAGTACTAAATTTGCTTATATGCAAACGCTTAATTAAGGTAACACTTGTTTGGTTTCTTGCTTATATCTCGAAAACAGTTACTCTTATCAATTTTTATCTCTTTACTAAAATTAAAGCTGACAAAATTTCCTACAAAATAGTTATTTGCATTTTTCATGTAGGACTAACCATAAGCAAGATATATGATTGAAAATAATTAATATTTAAAAAAAAAGTGCTTTAACAGAAAATGTCTTGTGATTTAAAATACACTTAATTTATTGGGTCCAACACTTTATTAGAGGAAAAAGGAGGTGACATAAAAGTCACTGAAGTCTTTAGAGTCGTTTTTAAATGCTGCATCTTCGACTTCGTCTCAAACATTGAAAACTGTATTACATTTTTGTTCAGTAACTGTAACAGTTTTCACTTTGGTTTTTTGCTTATATTTCGAAAACCGTTACTCCTATCAAATTTTATCTTTTTTTCAAAATTAAAGCGGATAAAATTTTCTACAAAATAGTTATTTGCAAATGTCCTGTAGGACAAACCATAGGCGAGTTATAGAGTTGGATATAAATAATCTTTAACAAAAATTTGCTTTAAAATAAAATGTTTGAAAAACCGAAATTAAACTAAATTAATTGGGTCTAACACTTTAGTAGAGGAAAAAGGAGAAGACATAAAAGTCACTAAAGGTTTCAGAGTCGTCTTTAGTCATCATATTAATAACAATAACATTAAAATAATAATAATACTAATAGTACTAAATTTGCTTATATGCAAATGCTTAATTAAGGTAACAGTTGTTTGGTTTCTTGCTTATATCTCAAAAACAGTTACTCCTATCAATTTTTATCTTTTTTTAAAAATTAAAGCTGATAAAATTTCCTACAAAATAGTTAATTGCAAATGTCCTGTAGGACGAACCATAGGCGAGTTATAGAGTTGGATATAAATAATCTTTAACAAAAATTTGCTTTAAAATAAAATGTTTGAAAAACCGAAATTAAACTAAATTAATTGGGTCTAACACTTTAGTAGAGAAAAAAGGAGAAAACATAAAAATCACCAAAGTCTTCAAAGTTGTTTTTAGTCGTCATATTAATAACAATAACATTAATAATAATAATACTAATAGTACTAAATTTGCTTATATGCAAGCGCTTAATTAAGGTAAGAGTTTTTTGGTTTCTTGCTTATATCTCGAAAACAGTTACTCCTATCAATTTTTATTTTTTTACTAATAATAAAGCTGATAAAATTTGCAACAAAATAGTTATTTGCATTTTTCTTGTAGAACCAACCATAAGCGAGTTATAGAGTTGGATATAAATAATAATTATCAAAAATTTGCTTTAAAATAAGATGTTTGAAAAACTAAAACTAAACTAAATTGTGTCTAACACTTTAGTAGAGGAAAAAGAAGAAGACATAAAAGTCACTAAAGGTTTCAGAGTCGTCTTTAGTCGTCATATTAATAACAATAACATTAATAATAATAATACTAATAGTACTAAATTTGCTTATATGCAAACGCTTAATTAAGGTAACAGTTTTTTGGTTTCTTGCTTATATCTCGAAAACAGTTACTCCTATCAATTTTTATCTTTTTTTAAAAATTAAAGCTGATAAAATTTCCTACAAAACAGTTATTCGCATTTCTTTTGTAGGACCAACCATAAGCGAGTTATAGAGTTGGATATAAATATTCTTTAACAAAAATTTGCTTTAAAATAAAATGTTTGAATAACTGTAATTAAACTAAATTAATTGGGTCTAACACTTTAGTAGAGGAAAAAGGAGAAAACATAAAAGTCACTAAAGGTTTCAGAGTCGTCTTTAGTCGTCATATTAATAACAATAACATTAAAATAATAATAATACTAATAGTACTAAATTTGCTTATATGCAAACGCTTAATTAAGGTAACAGTTGTTTGGATTCTTGCTTATATCTCGAAAACAGTTATTCCTATCAATTTTTATTTCTTCACTAAAATTAAAGCTGACAAAATTTCCTACAAAATAGTTATTTGCATTTTTCATGTAGGACTAACCATAAGCGAGATATATGATTGAAAATAATTAATATTTAAAAAAAAAGTGCTTTAACAGAAAATGTCTTGTGATTTAAAATACACTTAATTTATTGGGTCAAACACTTTATTAGAGGAAAAAGGAGGTGACATAAAAGTCACTGAAATCTTTAGAGTCGTTTTTAAATGCTGCATCTTTGACTTCGTCTCAAACATTGAAAACTGTATTACATTTTTGTTCAGTAACTGTAACAGTCTTCACTTTGGTTTTTTGCTTATATCTCGAAAACCGTTACTCCTATCAAATTTTATCTTTTTTTCAAAATTAAAGCGGATAAAATTTCCTACAAAATAGTTATTTGCAAATTTCCTGTAGGACGAACCATAGGCGAGTTATAGAGTTGGATATAAATAATTTTTAACAAAAATTTGCTTTAAAATAAAATGTTTGAAAAACTGAAATTAAACTAAATTAATTGGGTCTAGCATTTTAGTAGAGGAAAAAGGAGGAGACATAAAAGTCACTAAAGTTTTCAGAGTTTTCTTTAGTCGTCATATTAATAACAATAACATTAATAATAATAATACTTATAGTACTAAATTTGCTTATATGCATGCGCTTAATTAAGGTAACAGTTTTTTGGTTTCTTGCTTATATCTCGAAAACAGTTACTTTTATCAATTTTTATCTCTTTACTAAAATTAAAGCTGACAAAATTTCCTACAAAATAGTTATTTGCATTTTTCATGTAGGTCTAACCATAAGCGAGATATATGATTGAAAATAATTAATATTTAAAAAAAAAGTGCTTTAACAGAAAATGTCTTGTGATTTAAAATACACTTAATTTATTGGGTCCAACACTTTATTAGAGGAAAAAGGAGGTGACATAAAAGTCACTGAAGTCTTTAGAGTCGTTTTTAAATGCTGCATCTTTGACTTCGTCTCAAACATTGAAAACTGTATTACATTTTTGTTCAGTAACTGTAACAGTTTTCACTTTGGTTTTTTGCTTATATTTCGAAAACCGTTACTCCTATCAAATTTTATCTTTTTTTCAAAATTATAGCGGATAAAATTTCCTACAAAATAGTTATTTGCAAATGTCCTGTAGGACGAACCATAGGCGAGTTATAGAGTTGGATATAAATAATCTTTAACAAAAATTTGCTTTAAAATAAAATGTTTGAAAAACCGAAATTAAACTAAATTAATTGGGTCTAACACTTTAGTAGAGAAAAAAGGAGAAGACATAAAAATCACCAAAGTCTTCAAAGTTGTTTTTAGTCGTCATATTAATAACAATAACATTAATAATAATAATACTAATAGTACTAAATTTGCTTATATGCAAGCGCTTAATTAAGGTAAGAGTTTTTTGGTTTCTTGTTTATATCTCGAAAACAGTTACTCCTATCAATTTTTATCTTTTTTTAAAAATTAAAGCTGATAAAATTTCCTACAAAATAGTTAATTGCATTTCTTTTGTAAGACCAACCATAAGCGAGTTATAGAGTTGGATATAAATATTCTTTAACAAAAATTTGCTTTAAAATAAAATGTTTGAATAACTTAAATTAAACTAAATTAATTGGGTCTAACACTTTAGTAGAGGAAAAAGGAGAAGACATAAAAGTCACTAAAGGTTTCAGAGTCGTCTTTAGTCGTCATATTAATAACAATAACATTAATAATAATAATACTAATAGTACTAAATTTGCTAATATGCAAACGCTTAATTAAGGTAACAGTTTTTTGGTTTCTTGCTTATATCTCGAAAACAGTTACTCCTATCAATTTTTATCTCTTTACTAAAATTAAAGCTGACAAAATTTCCTACAAAATAGTTATTTGCATTTTTCATGTAGGACTAACCATAAGCGAGATATATGATTGAAAATAATTAATATTTAAAAAAAAAGTGCTTTAACAGAAAATGTCTTGTGATTTAAAATACACTTAATTTATTGGGTCCAACATTTTATTAGAGGAAAAAGGAGGTGACATAAAAGTCACTGAAGTCTTTAGAGTCGTTTTTAAATGCTGCATCTTCGAATTCGTCTCAAACATTGAAAACTGTATTACATTTTTGTTCAGTAACTGTATCAGTTTTCACTTTGGTTTTTTACTTATATCTCGAAAACCGTTACTCCTATCAAATTTTATCTTTTTTTCAAAATTAAAGCGGATAAAATTTCCTACAAAATAGTTATTTGCAAATTTCCTGTAGGACAAACCATAGGCGAGTTATAGAGTTGGACATAAATAATCTTTAACAAAAATTTGCTTTAAAATAAAATGTTTGAAAAACCGAAATTAAACTAAATTAATTGGGTCTAACACTTTAGTAGAGAAAAAAGGAGAAGACATAAAAATCACCAAAGTCTTCAAAGTTGTTTTTAGTCGTCATATTAATAACAATAACATTAATAATAATAATACTAATAGTACTAAATTTGCTTATATGCAAGCGCTTAATTAAGGTAAGAGTTTTTTGGTTTCTTGCTTATATCTCGAAAACAGTTACTTCTATCAATTTTTATTTTTTTACTAATAATAAAGCTGATAAAATTTGCAACAAAATAGTTATTTGCATTTTTCTTGTAGGATCAACCATAAGCGAGTTATAGAGTTGGATATTAATAATATTCAACAAAAATTTGCTTTAAAATAAAATGTTTGAAAAACTGAAATTAAACTAAATTAATTGGGTCTAGCATTTTAGTAGAGGAGAAAGGAGGAGACATAAAAGTCACTAAAGTTTTCAGAGTCGTCTTTAGTCGTCATATTAATAACAATAACATTAATAATAATAATACTTATAGTACTAAATTTGCTTATATGCATGCGCTTAATTAAGGTAATAGTTTTTTGGTTTCTTGCTTATATCTCGAAAACAGTTACTCCTATCAATTTTTATCTCTTTACTAAAATTAAAGCTGACAAAATTTCCTACAAAATAGTTATTTGCATTTTTCATGTAGGACTAACCATAAGCGAGATATATGATTGACAATAATTAATATTTAAAAAAAAAGTGCTTTAACAGAAAATGTCTTGTGATTTAAAATACACTTAATTTATTGGGTCTAACACTTTATTAGAGGAAAAAGGAGAAGACATAAAAGTCACTAAAGGTTTCAGAGTCGTCTTTAGTCGTCATATTAATAACAATAACATTAATAATAATAATACTAATAGTACTAAATTTGCTTATATGCAAACGCTTAATTAAGGTAACAGTTGTTTGGTTTCTTGCTTATATCTCGAAAACAGTTACTCCTATCAATTTTTATTTCTTTGCTAAAATTAAAGCTGACAAAATTTCCTACAAAATAGTTATTTGCATTTTTCATGTAGGACTAACCATAAGCGAGATATATGATTGACAATAATTAATATTTAAAAAAAAGTGCTTTAACAGAAAATGTCTTGTGATTTAAAGTACACTTAATTTATTGGGTCTAACACTTTATTAGAGAAAAAAGGAGGCAAATATTGAAAACTGTATTACATTTTTGTTCAGTAACTGTAACAGTCTTCACTTTGGTTTTTTGCTTATATCTCGAAAACCGTTACTCCTATCAAATTTTATCTTTTTTTCAAAATTAAAGCGGATAAAATTTCCTACAAAATAGTTATTTGCAAATTTCCTGTAGGACGAACCATAGGCGAGTTATAGAGTTGGATATAAATAATTTTTAACAAAAATTTGCTTTAAAATAAAATGTTTGAAAAACTGAAATTAAACTAAATTAATTGGGTCTAGCATTTTAGTAGAGGAAAAAGGAGGAGACATAAAAGTTACTAAAGTTTTCAGAGTCGTCTTTAGTCGTCATATTAATAACAATAACATTAATAATAATAATACTTATAGTACTAAATTTGCTTATATGCATGCGCTTAATTAAGATAACAGTTTTTTGGTTTCTTGCTTATATCTCGAAAACAGTTACTCCTATCAATTTTTATCTTTCTTTAAAAATTAAAGCTGATAAAATTTCATACAAAATAGTTATTTGCATTTTTCATGTAGGACTAACCATAAGCGAGATATATGATTGACAATAATTAATATTTAAAAAAAAAGTGCTTTAACAGAAAATGTCTTGTGATTTAAAATACACTTAATTTATTGGGTCTAACACTTTATTAGAGGAAAAAGGAGAAGACATAAAAGTCACTAAAGGTTTCAGAGTCGTCTTTAGTCGTCATATTAATAACAATAACATTAATAATAATAATACTAATAGTACTAAATTTGCTTATATGCAAACGCTTAATTAAGGTAACAGTTGTTTGGTTTCTTGCTTATATCTCGAAAACAGTTACTCCTATCAATTTTTATTTCTTTGCTAAAATTAAAGCTGACAAAATTTCCTACAAAATAGTTATTTGCATTTTTCATGTAGGACTAACCATAAGCGAGATATATGATTGACAATAATTAATATTTAAAAAAAAGTGCTTTAACAGAAAATGTCTTGTGATTTAAAGTACACTTAATTTATTGGGTCTAACACTTTATTAGAGAAAAAAGGAGGCAAATATTGAAAACTGTATTACATTTTTGTTCAGTAACTGTAACAGTCTTCACTTTGGTTTTTTGCTTATATCTCGAAAACCGTTACTCCTATCAAATTTTATCTTTTTTTCAAAATTAAAGCGGATAAAATTTCCTACAAAATAGTTATTTGCAAATTTCCTGTAGGACGAACCATAGGCGAGTTATAGAGTTGGATATAAATAATTTTTAACAAAAATTTGCTTTAAAATAAAATGTTTGAAAAACTGAAATTAAACTAAATTAATTGGGTCTAGCATTTTAGTAGAGGAAAAAGGAGGAGACATAAAAGTTACTAAAGTTTTCAGAGTCGTCTTTAGTCGTCATATTAATAACAATAACATTAATAATAATAATACTTATAGTACTAAATTTGCTTATATGCATGCGCTTAATTAAGATAACAGTTTTTTGGTTTCTTGCTTATATCTCGAAAACAGTTACTCCTATCAATTTTTATCTTTCTTTAAAAATTAAAGCTGATAAAATTTCATACAAAATAGTTATTTGCATTTCTTTTGTAGGACCAACCATAAGCGAGTTATAGAGTTGGATATAAATAATCTTTAACAAAAATTTGCTTTAAAATAAAATGTTTGAAAAACCGAAATTAAACTAAATTAATTGGGTCTAACACTTTAGTAGAGAAAAAAGGAGAAGACATAAAAATCACCAAAGTTTTCAAAGTTGTTTTTAGTCGTCATATTAATAACAATAACATTAATAATAATAATACTAATAGTACTAAATTTGCTTATATGCAAACGCTTAATTAAGGTAACACTTGTTTGGTTTCTTGCTTATATCTCGAAAACAGTTACTCTTATCAATTTTTATCTCTTTACTAAAATTAAAGCTGACAAAATTTCCTACAAAATAGTTATTTGCATTTTTCATGTAGGACTAACCATAAGCAAGATATATGATTGAAAATAATTAATATTTAAAAAAAAAGTGCTTTAACAGAAAATGTCTTGTGATTTAAAATACACTTAATTTATTGGGTCCAACACTTTATTAGAGGAAAAAGGAGGTGACATAAAAGTCACTGAAGTCTTTAGAGTCGTTTTTAAATGCTGCATCTTCGACTTCGTCTCAAACATTGAAAACTGTATTACATTTTTGTTCAGTAACTGTAACAGTTTTCACTTTGGTTTTTTGCTTATATTTCGAAAACCGTTACTCCTATCAAATTTTATCTTTTTTTCAAAATTAAAGCGGATAAAATTTTCTACAAAATAGTTATTTGCAAATGTCCTGTAGGACAAACCATAGGCGAGTTATAGAGTTGGATATAAATAATCTTTAACAAAAATTTGCTTTAAAATAAAATGTTTGAAAAACCGAAATTAAACTAAATTAATTGGGTCTAACACTTTAGTAGAGGAAAAAGGAGAAGACATAAAAGTCACTAAAGGTTTCAGAGTCGTCTTTAGTCATCATATTAATAACAATAACATTAAAATAATAATAATACTAATAGTACTAAATTTGCTTATATGCAAATGCTTAATTAAGGTAACAGTTGTTTGGTTTCTTGCTTATATCTCAAAAACAGTTACTCCTATCAATTTTTATCTTTTTTTAAAAATTAAAGCTGATAAAATTTCCTACAAAATAGTTAATTGCAAATGTCCTGTAGGACGAACCATAGGCGAGTTATAGAGTTGGATATAAATAATCTTTAACAAAAATTTGCTTTAAAATAAAATGTTTGAAAAACCGAAATTAAACTAAATTAATTGGGTCTAACACTTTAGTAGAGAAAAAAGGAGAAAACATAAAAATCACCAAAGTCTTCAAAGTTGTTTTTAGTCGTCATATTAATAACAATAACATTAATAATAATAATACTAATAGTACTAAATTTGCTTATATGCAAGCGCTTAATTAAGGTAAGAGTTTTTTGGTTTCTTGCTTATATCTCGAAAACAGTTACTCCTATCAATTTTTATTTTTTTACTAATAATAAAGCTGATAAAATTTGCAACAAAATAGTTATTTGCATTTTTCTTGTAGAACCAACCATAAGCGAGTTATAGAGTTGGATATAAATAATAATTATCAAAAATTTGCTTTAAAATAAGATGTTTGAAAAACTAAAACTAAACTAAATTGTGTCTAACACTTTAGTAGAGGAAAAAGAAGAAGACATAAAAGTCACTAAAGGTTTCAGAGTCGTCTTTAGTCGTCATATTAATAACAATAACATTAATAATAATAATACTAATAGTACTAAATTTGCTTATATGCAAACGCTTAATTAAGGTAACAGTTTTTTGGTTTCTTGCTTATATCTCGAAAACAGTTACTCCTATCAATTTTTATCTTTTTTTAAAAATTAAAGCTGATAAAATTTCCTACAAAACAGTTATTCGCATTTCTTTTGTAGGACCAACCATAAGCGAGTTATAGAGTTGGATATAAATATTCTTTAACAAAAATTTGCTTTAAAATAAAATGTTTGAATAACTGTAATTAAACTAAATTAATTGGGTCTAACACTTTAGTAGAGGAAAAAGGAGAAAACATAAAAGTCACTAAAGGTTTCAGAGTCGTCTTTAGTCGTCATATTAATAACAATAACATTAAAATAATAATAATACTAATAGTACTAAATTTGCTTATATGCAAACGCTTAATTAAGGTAACAGTTGTTTGGATTCTTGCTTATATCTCGAAAACAGTTATTCCTATCAATTTTTATTTCTTCACTAAAATTAAAGCTGACAAAATTTCCTACAAAATAGTTATTTGCATTTTTCATGTAGGACTAACCATAAGCGAGATATATGATTGAAAATAATTAATATTTAAAAAAAAAGTGCTTTAACAGAAAATGTCTTGTGATTTAAAATACACTTAATTTATTGGGTCAAACACTTTATTAGAGGAAAAAGGAGGTGACATAAAAGTCACTGAAATCTTTAGAGTCGTTTTTAAATGCTGCATCTTTGACTTCGTCTCAAACATTGAAAACTGTATTACATTTTTGTTCAGTAACTGTAACAGTCTTCACTTTGGTTTTTTGCTTATATCTCGAAAACCGTTACTCCTATCAAATTTTATCTTTTTTTCAAAATTAAAGCGGATAAAATTTCCTACAAAATAGTTATTTGCAAATTTCCTGTAGGACGAACCATAGGCGAGTTATAGAGTTGGATATAAATAATTTTTAACAAAAATTTGCTTTAAAATAAAATGTTTGAAAAACTGAAATTAAACTAAATTAATTGGGTCTAGCATTTTAGTAGAGGAAAAAGGAGGAGACATAAAAGTCACTAAAGTTTTCAGAGTTTTCTTTAGTCGTCATATTAATAACAATAACATTAATAATAATAATACTTATAGTACTAAATTTGCTTATATGCATGCGCTTAATTAAGGTAACAGTTTTTTGGTTTCTTGCTTATATCTCGAAAACAGTTACTTTTATCAATTTTTATCTCTTTACTAAAATTAAAGCTGACAAAATTTCCTACAAAATAGTTATTTGCATTTTTCATGTAGGTCTAACCATAAGCGAGATATATGATTGAAAATAATTAATATTTAAAAAAAAAGTGCTTTAACAGAAAATGTCTTGTGATTTAAAATACACTTAATTTATTGGGTCCAACACTTTATTAGAGGAAAAAGGAGGTGACATAAAAGTCACTGAAGTCTTTAGAGTCGTTTTTAAATGCTGCATCTTTGACTTCGTCTCAAACATTGAAAACTGTATTACATTTTTGTTCAGTAACTGTAACAGTTTTCACTTTGGTTTTTTGCTTATATTTCGAAAACCGTTACTCCTATCAAATTTTATCTTTTTTTCAAAATTATAGCGGATAAAATTTCCTACAAAATAGTTATTTGCAAATGTCCTGTAGGACGAACCATAGGCGAGTTATAGAGTTGGATATAAATAATCTTTAACAAAAATTTGCTTTAAAATAAAATGTTTGAAAAACCGAAATTAAACTAAATTAATTGGGTCTAACACTTTAGTAGAGAAAAAAGGAGAAGACATAAAAATCACCAAAGTCTTCAAAGTTGTTTTTAGTCGTCATATTAATAACAATAACATTAATAATAATAATACTAATAGTACTAAATTTGCTTATATGCAAGCGCTTAATTAAGGTAAGAGTTTTTTGGTTTCTTGTTTATATCTCGAAAACAGTTACTCCTATCAATTTTTATCTTTTTTTAAAAATTAAAGCTGATAAAATTTCCTACAAAATAGTTAATTGCATTTCTTTTGTAAGACCAACCATAAGCGAGTTATAGAGTTGGATATAAATATTCTTTAACAAAAATTTGCTTTAAAATAAAATGTTTGAATAACTTAAATTAAACTAAATTAATTGGGTCTAACACTTTAGTAGAGGAAAAAGGAGAAGACATAAAAGTCACTAAAGGTTTCAGAGTCGTCTTTAGTCGTCATATTAATAACAATAACATTAATAATAATAATACTAATAGTACTAAATTTGCTAATATGCAAACGCTTAATTAAGGTAACAGTTTTTTGGTTTCTTGCTTATATCTCGAAAACAGTTACTCCTATCAATTTTTATCTCTTTACTAAAATTAAAGCTGACAAAATTTCCTACAAAATAGTTATTTGCATTTTTCATGTAGGACTAACCATAAGCGAGATATATGATTGAAAATAATTAATATTTAAAAAAAAAGTGCTTTAACAGAATATGTCTTGTGATTTAAAATACACTTAATTTATTGGGTCCAACACTTTATTAGAGGAAAAAGGAGGTGACATAAAAGTCACTGAAGTCTTTAGAGTCGTTTTTAAATGCTGCATCTTCGACTTCGTCTCAAACATTGAAAACTGTATTACATTTTTGTTCAGTAACTGTAACAGTTTTCACTTTGGTTTTTTGCTTATATCTCGAAAACCGTTACTCCTATCAAATTTTA
This sequence comes from Tribolium castaneum, assembly GCF_031307605.1. Taxonomy (NCBI): domain Eukaryota; kingdom Metazoa; phylum Arthropoda; class Insecta; order Coleoptera; family Tenebrionidae; genus Tribolium; species Tribolium castaneum. The sequence continues at coordinate 13,839,254 of NC_087400.1, forward strand.
TCTTTTTTTCAAAATTAAAGCGGATAAAATTTTCTACAAAATAGTTATTTGCAAATTTCCTGTAGGACGAACCATAGGCGAGTTATAGAGTTGGATATAAATAATCTTTAACAAAAAATTGCTTTAAAATAAAATGTTTGAAAAACCGAAATTAAACTAAATTAATTGGGTCTAACACTTTAGTAGAGAAAAAAGAAGAAGACATAAAAATCACCAAAGTCTTCAAAGTTGTTTTTAGTCGTCATATTAATAACAATAACATTAATAATAATAATACTTATAGTACTAAATTTGCTTATATGCATGCGCTTAATTAAGGTAACAGTTTTTTGGTTTCTTGCTTATATCTCGAAAACAGTTACTCCTATCAATTTTTATCTATTTACTAACATTAAAGCTGATAAAAGTTGCAACAAAATAGTTATTTGCATTTTTCTTGTAGGATCAACCATCAGCGAGTTATAAAGTTAGATATTAATAATATTCAACAAAAATTTGCTTTAAAATAAAATGTTTGAAAAACTGAAATTAAACTAAATTAATTGGGTCTAGCGTTTTAGTAGAGAAAAAAGGAAAAGACATAAAAATCACCAAAGTCTTCAAAGTTGTTTTTAGTCGTCATATTAACACAATTAATTTAGTTTAATTTCAGATTTTCAAACATTTTATTTTAAAGCAAATTTTTGTTAAATATTATTAATATCCAACTCTATAACTCGCTTATGGTTGGTTCTACAAGAAAAATGCAAATAACTATTTTGTAGCAAATTTTATCAGCTTTAATTTTAGTAAAAAAATAAAAATTGATAAGTGTAACTGTTTTCGAGATATAAACAAGAAACCAAAAAACTGTTACCTTAATTAAGCGTTTGCATATAAGCAAATTTAGTACTCAGTTTTAAAATGAGTTATTAATTTTAGACAATTTCTTGCCTAAAAACACAGATTACAGATGATCTTTTGCGTAGAAATGAAAAAACGCTTAGATAACACAAAATAAGCTTCATTTTTGCTTAGAAAAACTAAGCGTTAATTTAGAAAGAAAATCATTATTATAAGTATTATTATTATTATTATTATTTTTATTATTATTGTTATTATTTTTATTACTATTATTATTATTATTATAATTATTATAATTATTATTATTATTATTATTATTATTATTAAAAACCGATTATAAGTTTTGTATAGTAAATGTTTTTATACCAGTTTTAAAATGAGTGATTAATGTTTGACAATTTCTTGCCTAAAACTATAAAATGGCTTAGAGTGCCAAAAACACAGATCACACATGATCTTTTCCATAGAAATGAGAAAACGCTCATGTAACACACAAAATAAACTTTATTTTTCCTTATTAAAAGTATTATTATTATTATTACTTTTATTACTATTACTATTATTATTATTAATTATATTGTTGTTATTATTATTATTATTATTATTATTATTATTATTATTATTATTAATATTATTATTATTATTATTATTATTATTATTATTATTATTATTATTATTATTATTATTATTATTAACTTTTGTATAGTAAATGTTTTTTTTCCAGCTTTAAAATGAGTTATTAATTTTAGACAATTTCTTGCCTATAAACTATAAATTGGCTTAGATTGCCTAAAAACACAGATCACACATGATCTTTTTTATAGAAATGAGAAAACGCTCATGTAACACACAAAATAAACTTCATTTTTTCTTATTAAAAGTATTATTATTATTATTATTACTTTTATTACTATTACTATTATTATTATTATTATTATTATTATTATTATTATTATTATTATTATTAGTGTTATTATTATTATTATTATTATTATTATTATTATTATTATTATTAACTTTTGTATAGTAAATGTTTTTATACCAGTTTTAAAATGAGTTATTAATTTTAGACAATTTCTTGCCTAAAAACACAGATCACAGATGATCTCTTGCACAGAAATGAGAATACGCTCATATAACACACAAAATAAGCTTCATTTTTGCTTAGAAAAACTAAGCTTTAATTTAAAAAGAAATTCATTATTATAAGTATTATTATTATTATTATTATTATTATTATTATTATTATTATTATTATTATTATTATTATTATTATTACTATTATTATTATTATTAAAAACCGATTATAACTTTTGTATAGTAAATGTTTTTATACCAGTTTTAAAATGAGTGATTAATTTTAGCCAATTTCTTGTCTAAAAACTATAAAATGGCTTAGATTGCCTAAAAACACAGATCACACATGATCTTTTACATAGAAATGAGAAAACGCTCATGTAACTCACAAAATAAACTTCATTTTTCCTTATTAAAAGTATTATTATTATTATTTTTATTACTATTTTTATTATTATTATTTTCATTAACTTTTGTATAGTAAATGTTTTTATACCAGTTTTAAAATGAGTTATTAATTTTAGACAATTTCTTGCCTAAAAACACAGATCACAGATGATCTCTTGCATAGAAATGAGAAAACGCTCATATAACACACAAAATAAGCTTTATTTTTGCTTAGAAAATTAAGCTTACTTTTATTACTACTATTATTATTATTTTTATTATTATTATTATTACTATTACTTTTATTATTATTATTATTATTATTATTATTATTATTTTTATTATTATTATTATTATTATTATTACTATTAATATTATTAGTATTAAAAACCAATTATAACTTTTGTATAGTAAATGTTTTTATACCAGTCTTGAAATGAGTTATTAATTTTAGACAATTTCTTGCCTAAAAACACAGATCACAGATGATCTCTTGCATAGAAATGAGAAAACGCTCATGTAACACACAAAATAAGCTTTATTTTTCCTTATTAAAAGTATTATTATTATTATTATTATTATTATTATTATTATTATTATTATTATTATTATTATTATTACTACTATTAATATTATTAGTATTAAAAACCGATCATAACTCTTGTATAGTAAATGTTTTTATACCAGTTTTGAAATGAGTTATTAATTTTAGACAATTTCTTGCCTAAAAACACAGATCACAGATGATCTCTTGCATAGAAATGAGAAAACGCTCATGTAACACACAAAATAAGCTTCATTTTTCCTTATTAAAAGTACTCGTATTATTATTATTATTACTTTTATTACTATTACTATTACTATTATTATTATTGTTATTATTATTATTATTATTATTATTATTATTATTATTATTATTATTATTATTATTATTATTATTATTATTATTATTATTATTATTATTAATATTACTATTATTATTATTATTATTAACTTTTGTATAGTAAATGTTTTTATACCAGTTTTAAATGAGTTATTAATTTTAGACATTTTCTTGCCTAAAAACACAGATCACAGATGATCTCTTCCATAGAAATGAGAAAACGCTCATATAACACAAAACAAGCTTCATTTTTGCTTAGAAAACTAAGCTTACTTTCATTACTATTATTATTATTATTATTGTTATTTTCATTATTATTATTATTATTATTATTATTATTATTATTATTATTATTATTATTATTATTATTATTATTATTATTATTAATAAAAACTTATATTAAACAGACAGAAAACGTATTCTGTCACAAAAGAGCTTATTATGTATCACTTTAAATAGAAGCAGTTTATCCTGTTTGTTCCTTTGCTTACATAAGAGCAAACTTTTATAAAGCGTAACTAAAGCCACATATTCTGACACAAAAAAACGAATTACGTTATAGACTTGACGAGAACGGCGTATCTCGGACTCTTGTAGGACTCTTATAGAAACAAAAAGTATCAGTTTGGATTAAAACAAATTATTTTTGTTGACTCTTAGTCCGAATTGTTCATCAGTTCAAACAAAAACGGCTTATTTTAGACGATCTTTTGCTTTGAACAAGAAAACTTACATCGAACAGACTAAAAACGTATAAATCTGGCATAAAAGAGCAATTTATGTATCACTTTGTATAAAGGCAGCTAATCCTATTCGTTTCATTGCTAAAATAGACTAAATTGTTGTTAATCCTAACAAAAACGCAGTATTTTGGCACAAAATACTAATTACATTATAGTTATGACGAGAATAGCTTATTTGGAATGATTCTATGCTTCCAAACGAGTAAATTTTTATTAAACAGATGCCAAACATCATGTTTTGTCCTATAATGACATTTTATATTGCAGTTTGTATTAAAACAAAGTATTTTCGTTGATTCTTTGTTTGAAGCAGCAAACCTAACATTAAAGAATCTGAAAACTTTGTATTCGGACACAAACCACCGAATTTTGTATCAGTTTAGACAAAAACGGTTGATTTTCGACAATATTTTGCTTTGAACAAGAAAACTTATATCAAACAGACTAAAAACGTCTTATTTTAGCACAAAACAAAAGATTTGCGTTATAGTCTTGACGAGAACTGTTAATTTCAAACGATTCTATGCTTTGAAACCAGTATACTTTCACTAAACAGAGGCAAAACGTCTGATTTCGCCTTTGAAAAACGATTTTTGTCACAGTTTGGATTAAAACCAATTATTTTCGTTTATTCATTGTTACAAACAAGAAACCTTACATCAAAGAAACTGAAAACTCCTTATTCAGGCACAGAAATTCGAATTACGTTTCAGTCTGGACAAAAACTGCTTATTTTAGACGATCCTTTGTTTTGAACACGAAAACTTACATTAAAAAGATTAAAAACGTCTTATTCTGGTTGAAAACTGCAAATTATATATTACTCTAGATAAAAGCAATTTATCCTGATTACTCCTTTACTTAGAATAGAGTAAACTTGTATAAAACTTAATAAAAACTTTAAATTTCGTCTTAAAGAAATAATTTACGTAATAGTTTTGACCAGCACTGTTAATTTCAAGCGATTTTATGATTGGAAACTAATGAACTTTTATGAGGCAGATGCAAAACCACATATTACCATATAAAGTATTACCTTTTGCAACAAGAAATTTTACGTCAAAGTAACTGAAAATTTCGTATCCATGCACAAATATCGAATTACGTATCAGTTTAGGCAAATACAGCTAATTTTAAACGATTCCTTGCTATAAACAAGAAAAATTTTATCAAACATATTGAAAACGTTTTATTCTCGAAAATAAGAGCAAATTATGTATCAGTTTTAACAAAAGCGGATTACTCTGTTTGATTCTATGCTTAGAGTAGAGTAAACTACTATAAAACGTAATGAAAACTCTATATTCAAGCTCAAAAGAACAAATTACGTTATATTTTTGACAAAAAAAAATATTTCGGACGATTACATTCTTCGAAGTTAGCAAACTTTAATTAAACAAGTGCAAAAGCTAATACTTTGCTTTAAAATGACGATTTATGTGGTAATATGGTGTTTTGCATCTGTCCTATAAAAGTTTACTCGTTTCGCTCCATTTAATCATTCGGAATAAATTTTTTTGCCACAACAACAACGAAAATAATATGTTTTTGTTTAAACTGTAACTTAAGTAGTTTTTATAAAACGAACTAAGACGTTTGGCATCTGTTTAGTGAAAGTTTTCTCGTTTGGGGGCATAAAATCGTTTGAAATTAACAGTTCTGGTCAAAACTATAACGTAAATTATTTCTTTGAGACAAAATTTAAAGTTTTCATTAAGTTTTATGCAAGTTTGCCCTATTCTAAGCAAAGGAGTAATCAGGATAAACTGCTTTTATCCAAAGTAATACATAATTTGCAGTTTTGAGCCAGAATAAGACGTTTTTAATCTTTTTAATGTAAGTTTTCGTGTTCAAAAGAAAGGATCGTCTAAAATAAGCAGTTTCTGTCCAAACTGAAACGTAATTTGATTTTCTGTGTCTGAATAAGAGGTTTTCAGTTTCTTTGATGTAAGGTTTCTTGTTTGTAACAATGAATAAACGAAAACAATTGGTTTTAATCCAAACTGTGACATAAATCGTTTTTCAAAGGCGAAATCAGACGTTTTGCCTCTGTTTAGTAAAAGTATACTGGTTTCAAAGCATAGAATCGTTTGAAATTAACAGTTCTCGTCAAGACTATAACGCAAATCTTTTGTTTTGTGTTAAAATAAGACGTTTTTAGTCTGTTTGATATAAGTTTTCTTGTTCAAAGCAAAATATTGTCGAAAATCAAACGTTTTTGTCTAAACTGATACAAAATTCGGTGGTTTGTGTCCGAATACAAAGTTTTCAGATTCTTTAATGTTAGGTTTGCTGTTTCAAACAAAGAATCAACGAAAATACTTTGTTTTAATACAAACTGCAATATAAAATGTCATTATAGGACAAAACATGATGTTTGGCATTTGTTTAATAAAAATTTACTCGTTTGGAAGCATAGAATCATTCCAAATAAGCTATTCTCGTCATAACTATAATGTAATTAGTATTTTGTGCCAAAATACTGCGTTTTTGTTAGGATTAATAACAATTTAGTCTATTTTAGC
>NC_087400.1:13850711-13863211 GCF_031307605.1 Tribolium castaneum
TTTGTAGGAAATTTTATCCGCTATAATTTTGAAAAAAAGATAAAATTTGATAGGAGTAACGGTTTTCGAAATATAAGCAAAAAACCAAAGTGAAAACTGTTACAGTTACTGAACAAAAATGTAATACAGTTTTCAATGTTTGAGACGAAGTCAAAGATGCAGCATTTAAAAACGACTCTAAAGACTTCAGTGACTTTTATGTCACCTCCTTTTTCCTCTAATAAAGTGTTGGACCCAATAAATTAAGTGTATTTTAAATCACCAGACATTTTCTGTTAAAGCACTTTTTTTTTAAATATTAATTATTTTCAATCATATATCTCGCTTATGGTTAGTCCTACATGAAAAATGCAAATAACTATTTTGTAGGAAATTTTGTCAGCTTTAATTTTAGTGAAGAAATAAAAATTGATAGGAGTAACTATTTTCGAGATATAAGCAAGAAACCAAACAACTGTTACCTTAATTAAGCGTTTGCATATAAGCAAATTTAGTACTATTAGTATTATTATTATTTTAATGTTATTGTTATTAATATGACGACTAAAGACGACTCTGAAACCTTCAGTGGCTTTTATGTTTTCTCCTTTTTCCTCTACTAAAGTGTTAGACCCAATTAATTTAGTTTAATTTCAGTTATTCAAACATTTTATTTTAAAGCAAATTTTTGTTAAAGAATATTTATATCCAACTCTATAACTCGCTTATGGTTGGTCCTACAAAAGAAATGCGAATAACTGTTTTGTAGGAAATTTTATCAGCTTTAATTTTTAAAGAAAGATAAAAATTGATAGGAGTAACTGTTTTCGAGATATAAGCAAGAAACCAAAAAACTGTTACCTTAATTAAGCGTTTGCATATAAGCAAATTTAGTACTATTAGTATTATTATTATTAATGTTATTGTTATTAATATGACGACTAAAGACGACTCTGAAACCTTTAGAGACTTTTATGTCTTCTTCTTTTTCCTCTACTAAAGTGTTAGACACAATTTAGTTTAGTTTCAGTTTTTCAAACATTTTATTTTAAAGCAAATTTTTGTTAATTATTATTTATATCCAACTCTATAACTCGCTTATGGTTGGTTCTACAAGAAAAATGCAAATAACTATTTTGTTGCAAATTTTATCAGCTTTATTATTAGTAAAAAAATAAAAATTGATAGGAGTAACTGTTTTCGAGATATAAGCAAGAAACCAAAAAACTCTTACCTTAATTAAGCGCTTGCATATAAGCAAATTTAGTACTATTAGTATTATTATTATTAATGTTATTGTTATTAATATGACGACTAAAAACAACTTTGAAGACTTTGGTGATTTTTATGTCTTCTCCTTTTTTCTCTACTAAAGTGTTAGACCCAATTAATTTAGTTTAATTTCGGTTTTTCAAACATTTTATTTTAAAGCAAATTTTTGTTAAAGATTATTTATATCCAACTCTATAACTCGCCTATGGTTCGTCCTACAGGACATTTGCAATTAACTATTTTGTAGGAAATTTTATCAGCTTTAATTTTTAAAGAAAGATAAAAATTGATAGGAGTAACTGTTTTCGAGATATAAGCAAGAAACCAAACAACTGTTACCTTAATTAAGCGTTTGCATATAAGCAAATTTAGTACTATTAGTATTATTATTATTTTAATGTTATTGTTATTAATATAACGACTAAAGACGACTCTAAAACCTTTAGTGACTTTTATGTCTTCTCCTTTTTCCTCTACTAAAGTGTTAGACCCAATTAATTTAGTTTAATTTCGGTTTTTCAAACATTTTATTTTAAAGCAAATTTTTGTTAAAGATTATTTATATCCAACTCTATAACTCGCCTATGGTTCGTCCTACAGGACATTTGCAAATAACTATTTTGTAGAAAATTTTATCCGCTTTAATTTTGAAAAAAAGATAAAATTTGATAGGAGTAACGGTTTTCGAAATATAAGCAAAAAACCAAAGTGAAAACTGTTACAGTTACTGAACAAAAATGTAATACAGTTTTCAATGTTTGAGACGAAGTCGAAGATGCAGCATTTAAAAACGACTCTAAAGACTTCAGTGACTTTTATGTCACCTCCTTTTTCCTCTAATAAAGTGTTGGACCCAATAAATTAAGTGTATTTTAAATCACAAGGCATTTTCTGTTAAAGCACTTTTTTTTTAAATATTAATTATTTTCAATCATATATCTTGCTTATGGTTAGTCCTACATGAAAAATGCAAATAACTATTTTGTAGGAAATTTTGTCAGCTTTAATTTTAGTTAAGAGATAAAAATTGATAAGAGTAACTGTTTTCGAGATATAAGCAAGAAACCAAACAAGTGTTACCTTAATTAAGCGTTTGCATATAAGCAAATTTAGTACTATTAGTATTATTATTATTAATGTTATTGTTATTAATATGACGACTAAAAACAACTTTGAAGACTTTGGTGATTTTTATGTCTTCTCCTTTTTTCTCTACTAAATTGTTAGACCCAATTAATTTATTTTAATTTCGGTTTTTCAAACATTTTATTTTAAAGCAAATTTTTGTTAAAGATTATTTATATCCAACTCTATAACTCGCCTATGGTTCGTCCTACAGGACATTTGCAAATAACTATTTTGTAGGAAATTTTATCCGCTTTAATTTTGAAAAAAAGATAAAATTTGATAGGAGTAACGGTTTTCGAAATATAAGCAAAAAACCAAAGTGAAAACTGTTACAGTTACTGAACAAAAATGTAATACAGTTTTCAATGTTTGAGACGAAGTCGAAAATGCAGCATTTAAAAACGACTCTAAAGACTTCAGTGACTTTTATGTCACCTCCTTTTTCCTCTAATAAAGTGTTGGACTCAATAAATTAAGTGTATTTTAAATCACAAGACATTTTCTGTTAAAGCACTTTTTTTTTAAATATTAATTACTTTCAATCATATATCTCGCTTATGGTTAGTCCTACATGAAAAATGCAAATAACTATTTTGTAGGAAATTTTGTCAGCTTTAATTTTAGTAAAGAGATAAAAATTGATAAGAGTAACTGTTTTCGAGATATAAGCAAGAAACCAAACAACTGTTACCTTAATTAAGCGTTTGCATATAAGCAAATTTAGTACTATTAGTATTATTATTATTAATGTTATTGTTATTAATATGACGACTAAAAACAACTTTGAAAACTTTGGTGATTTTTATGTCTTCTCCTTTTTTCCCTACTATAGTGTTAGACCCAATTAATTTAGTTTAATTTCAGTTTTTCAAACATTTTATTTTAAAGCAAATTTTTGTTAAAAATTATTTATATCCAACTCTATAACTCGCCTATGGTTCGTCCTACATGAAATTTGCAAATAACTATTTTGTAGGAAATTTTATCCGCTTTAATTTTGAAAAAAAGATAAAATTTGATAGGAGTAACGGTTTTCGAAATATAAGCAAAAAACCAAAGTGAAAACTGTTACAGTTACTGAACAAAAATGTAATACAGTTTTCAATGTTTGAGACGAAGTCGAAGATGCAGCATTTAAAAACGACTCTAAAGACTTCAGTGACTTTTATGTCACCTCCTTTTTCCTCTAATAAAGTGTTAGACCCAATAAATTAAGTGTATTTTAAATCACAAGACATTTTCTGTTAAAGCACTTTTTTTTTAAATATTAATTATTGTCAATCATATATCTCGCTTATGGTTAGTCCTACATGAAAAATGCAAATAACTATTTTGTAGGAAATTTTGTCAGCTTTAATTTTAGTAAAGAGATAAAAATTGATAGGAGTAACTGTTTTCGAGATATAAGCAAGAAACCAAAAAACTGTTACCTTAATTAAGCGCATGCATATAAGCAAATTTAGTACTATAAGTATTATTATTATTAATGTTATTGTTATTAATATGACGACTAAAGACGCCTCTGAAAACTTTAGTGACTTTTATGTCTCCTCCTGTTTCCTCTACTAAAATGCTAGACCCAATTGATTTAGTTTAATTTCAGTTTTTCAAACATTTTATTTTAAAGCAAATTTTTGTTGAATATTATTAATATCCAACTCTATAACTCGCTTATGGTTGATCCTACAAGAAAAATGCAAATCACTATTTTGTTGCAAATTTTATCAGCTTTATTATTAGTAAAAAGATAAAAATTGATAGGAGTAACTGTTTTCGAGATATAAGCAAGAAACCAAAAAACTCTTACCTTAATTAAGCGCTTGCATATAAGCAAATTTAGTACTATTAGTATTATTATTATTAATGTTATTGTTATTAATATGACGATTAAAAACAACTTTGAAGACTTTGGTGAATTTTATGTTTTCTCCTTTTTTCTCTACTAAAATGTTAGACCCAATTAATTTAGTTTAATTTCGGTTTTTCAAACATTTTATTTTAAAGCAAATTTTTGTTAAAGATTATTTATATCCAACTCTATAACTCGCCTATGGTTCGTCCTACAACACATTTGCAAATAACTATTTTGTAGGAAATTTTATCCGCTTTAATTTTGAAAAAAAGATAAAATTTGATAGGAGTAACGGTTTTCGAAATATAAGCAAAAAACCAAAGTGAAAACTGTTACAGTTACTGAACAAAAATGTAATACAGTTTTCAATGTTTGAGACGAAGTCGAAGATGCAGCATTTAAAAACGACTCTAAAGACTTCAGTGACTTTTATGTCACCTCCTTTTTCCTCTAATAAAGTGTTGGACCCAATAAATTAAGTGTATTTTAAATCACAAGACATTTTCTGTTAAAGCACTTTTTTTTTAAATATTAATTATTTTCAATCATATATCTCGCTTATGGTTAGTTCTACATAAAAAATGCAAATAACTATTTTGTAGGAAATTTTGTCAGCTTTAATTTTAGTAAAGAGATAAAAATTGATAGAAGTAACTGTTTTCGAGATATAAGCAAGAAACCAAACAACTGTTACCTTAATTAAGCGTTTGCATATAAGCAAATTTAGTACTATAAGTATTATTATTATTAATGTTATTGTTATTAATATGACGACTAAAGACGACTCTGAAAACTTTAGTGACTTTTATGTCTTCTCCTTTTTCCTCTACTAAAATGCTAGACCCAATTAATTTAGTTTAATTTCATTTTTTCAAACATTTTATTTTAAAGCAAATTTTTGTTGAATATTATTAATATCCAACTCTATAACTCGCTTATGGTTGATCCTACAAGAAAAATGCAAATAACTATTTTGTAGCAAATTTTATCAGCTTTAATTTTGAAAAAAAGATAAAAATTGATAGGAGTAACTGTTTTCGAGATATAAGCAAAAAAGCAATAAGAAAACTCTAACTGTTACTGAACAAAAATGTAATTCAGTTTTTAATGTTTGAGACGAAGACAAAAATGCAGCATTTAAAAACGACTCTGAAGACTTCAGTGACTTTTATGTCACCTCCTTTTTCTTCTAATAAAGTATTGGACCCAATAAATTAAGTGTATTTTAAATCACAGTTTTTTGGTTTCTTGCTTATATCTCGAAAACAGTTACTCCTATCAATTTTTATCTTTTTACTAAAATTAAAGCTGACAAAATTTCCTACAAAATAGTTATTTGCATTTTTCATGTAGAACTAACCATAAGCGAGATATATGTTTGAAAATAATTAATATTAAAAAAAAAAAGTGGTTTAACAGAAAATGTCTTGTGATTTAAAATACACTTAATTTATTGGGTCTAACACTTTATTAGAGGAAAAAGGAGGTGACATAAAAGTCACTGAAGTCTTTAGAGTCGTTTTTAAATGCTGCATCTTCGACTTCGTCTCAAACATTGAAAACTGTTATACATTTTTGTTCAGTAACTGTAACAGTTTTCACTTTGGTTTTTTGCTTATATCTCGAAAACCGTTACTCCTATCAAATTTTATTTTTTTTTCAAAATTAAAGCGGATAAAATTTCCTACAAAATAGTTATTTGCAAATTTCCTGTAGGACGAACCATAGGCGAGTTATAGAGTTGGATATAAATAATTTTTAACAAAAATTTGCTTTAAAATAAAATGTTTGAAAAACTGAAATTAAACTAAATTAATTGGGTCTAGCATTTTAGTAGAGGAAAAAGGAGGAGACATAAAAGTCACTAAAGTTTTCAGAGTCGTCTTTAGTCGTCATATTAATAACAATAACATTAATAATAATAATACTTATAGTACTAAATTTGCTTATATGCAGGCGCTTAATTAAGGTAACAGTTTTTTGGTTTCTTGCTTATATCTCGAAAACAGTTACTCCTATCAATTTTTATCTTTCTTTAAAAATTAAAGCTGATAAAATTTCATACAAAATAGTTATTTGCATTTCTTTTGTAGGACCAACCATAAGCGAGTTATAGAGTTGGATATAAATAATCTTTAACAAAAATTTGCTTTAAAATAAAATGTTTGAAAAACCGAAATTAAACTAAATTAATTGGGTCTAACACTTTAGTAGAGAAAAAAGGAGAAAACATAAAAATCACCAAAGTCTTCAAAGTTGTTTTTAGTCGTCATATTAATAACAATAACATTAATAATAATAATACTAATAGTACTAAATTTGCTTATATGCAAGCGCTTAATTAAGGTAAGAGTTTTTTGGTTTCTTGCTTATATCTCGAAAACAGTTACTCCTATCAATTTTTATCTTTTTACTAATAATAAAGCTGATAAAATTTGCAACAAAATAGTGATTTGCATTTTTCTTGTAGGATCAACCATAAGCGAGTTATAGAGTTGGATATTAATAATATTCAACAAAAATTTGCTTTAAAATAAAATGTTTGAAAAACTGAAATTAAACTAAATTAATTGGGTCTAGCATTTTAGTAGAGGAAAAAGGAGGAGACATAAAAATCACTAAAGTTTTCAGAGTCGTCTTTAGTCGTCATATTAATAACAATAACATTAATAATAATAATACTTATAGTACTAAATTTGCTTATATGCATGCGCTTAATTAAGGTAACAGTTTTTTGGTTTCTTGCTTATATCTCGAAAACAGTTACTCCTATCAATTTTTATCTCTTTACTAAAATTAAAGCTGACAAAATTTCCTACAAAATAGTTATTTGCATTTTTCATGTAGGACTAACCATAAGCGAGATATATGATTGACAATAATTAATATTTAAAAAAAAAGTGCTTTAACAGAAAATGTCTTGTGATTTAAAATACACTTAATTTATTGGGTCTAACACTTTATTAGAGGGAAAAGGAGGTGACGTAAAAGTCACTGAATTCTTTAGAGTCGTTTTTAAATGCTGCATCTTCGACTTCGTCTCAAACATTGAAAACTGTATTACATTTTTGTTCAGTAACTGTAACAGTTTTCACTTTGGTTTTTTGCTTATATCTCGAAAACCGTTACTCCTATAAAATTTTATCTTTTATTCAAAATTAAAACGGATAAAATTTCCTACAAAATAGTTATTTGCAAATTTCCTGTAGGACGAACCATAGGCGAGTTATAGAGTTGGATATAAATAATTTTTAACAAAAATTTGCTTTAAAATAAAATGTTTGAAAAACTGAAATTAAACTAAATTAATTGGGTCTAGCATTTTAGTAGAGGAAAAAGGAGGAGACATAAAAGTCACTAAAGTTTTCAGAGTCGTCTTTAGTCGTCATATTAATAACAATAACATTAATAGTAATAATACTAATAGTACTAAATTTGCTTATATGCAAGCGCTTAATTAAGGTAAGAGTTTTTTGGTTTCTTGCTTATATCTCGAAAACAGTTACTCCAATCAATTTTTATCTTTCTTTAAAAATTAAAGCTGATAAAATTTCCTACAAAATAGTTATTCGCGTTTCTTTTGTAGGACCAACCATAAGCGAGTTATAGAGTTGGATATAAATAATCTTTAACAAAAATTTGCTTTAAAATAAAATGTTTGAAAAACTGAAATTAAACTAAATTAATTGGGTCTAGCATTTTAGTAGAAGAAAAAGGAAAAGACATAAAAATCACCAAAGTCTTCAAAGTTGTTTTTAGTCGTCATATTAACACAATTAATTTAGTTTAATTTCAGATTTTCAAACATTTTATTTTAAAGCAAATTTTTGATAAATAAATTTAATATCCAACTCTATAACTCGCTTATGGTTGGTTCTACAAGAAAAATGCAAATAACTATTTTGTAGCAAATTTTATCAGCTTTAATTTTAGTAAAAAAATAAAAATTGATAAGTGTAACTGTTTTCGAGATATAAACAAGAAACCAAAAAACTGTTACCTTAATTAAGCGTTTGCATATAAGCAAATTTAGTACTCAGTTTTAAAATGAGTTATTAATTTTAGACAATTTCTTGCCTAAAAACACAGATCACAGATGATCTCTTGCGTAGAAATGAGAAAACGCTTAGATAACACAAAATAAGCTTCATTTTTGCTTAGAAAAACTAAGCGTTAATTTAGAAAGAAAATCATTATTATAAGTATTATTATTATTATTATTATTTTTATTATTATTGTTATTATTTTTATTACTATTATTATTATTATTATTATAATTATTATTATTATTATTATTATTATTATTATTATTATTATTATTATTATTATTATTATTATTATTATTATTATTATTATTAAAAACCGATTATAAGTTTTGTATAGTAAATGTTTTTATACCAGTTTTAAAATGAGTGATTAATGTTTGACAATTTCTTGCCTAAAACTATAAAATGGCTTAGAGTGCCAAAAACACAGATCACACATGATCTTTTCCATTAAAATGAGAAAACGCTCATGTAACACACAAAATAAACTTCATTTTTCCTTATTAAAAGTATTATTATTATTATTACTTTTATTACTATTACTATTATTATTATTAATATTATTGTTGTTATTATTATTATTATTATTATTATTATTATTATTATTATTATTATTATTATTATTATTATTATTATTATTATTATTAATATTATTATTATTATTATTATTATTATTATTATTAACTTTTGTATAGTAAATGTTTTTTTTCCAGCTTTAAAATGAGTTATTAATTTTAGACAATTTCTTGCCTATAAACTATAAATTGGCTTAGATTGCCTAAAAACACAGATCACACATGATCTTTTGCATAGAAATGAGAAAACGCTCATGTAACACACAAAATAAACTTCATTTTTCCTTATTAAAAGTATTATTATTATTATTATTACTTTTATTACTATTACTATTATTATTATTATTATTATTATTATTATTAGTGTTATTATTATTATTATTATTATTATTATTAACTTTTGTATAGTAAATGTTTTTATACCAGTTTTAAAATGAGTTATTAATTTTAGACAATTTCTTGCCTAAAAACACAGATCACAGATGATCTCTTGCACAGAAATGAGAATACGCTCATATAACACACAAAATAAGCTTCATTTTTGCTTAGAAAAACTAAGCTTTAATTTAAAAAGAAATTCATTATTATAAGTATTATTATTATTATTATTATTATTATTATTATTATTATTATTATTATTATTATTATTATTAAAAACCGATTATAACTTTTGTATAGTAAATGTTTTTATACCAGTTTTAAAGTGAGTGATTAATTTTAGCCAATTTCTTGTCTAAAAACTATAAAATCGCTTAGATTGCCTAAAAACACAGATCACACATGATCTTTTACATAGAAATGAGAAAACGCTCATGTAACTCACAAAATAAACTTCATTTTTCCTTATTAAAAGTATTATTATTATTATTTTTATTACTATTATTATTATTATTATTATTTTCATTAACTTTTGTATAGTAAAAGTTTTTATACCAGTTTTAAAATGAGTTATTAATTTTAGACAACTTCTTGCCTAAAAACACAGATCACAGATGATCTCTTGCATAGAAATGAGAAAACGCTCATATAACACACAAAATAAGCTTTATTTTTTCTTAGAAAACTAAGCTTACTTTTATTACTACTATTATTATTATTTTTATTATTATTATTACTATTACTTTTATTATTATTATTATTATTATTATTATTATTATTATTATTATTATTATTATTATTATTATTATTATTATTATTACTATTAATATTATTAGTATTAAAAACCGATTATAACTTTTGTATAGTAAATGTTTTTATACCAGTCTTGAAATGAGTTATTAATTTTAGACAATTTCTTGCCTAAAAACACAGATCACAGATGATCTCTTGCATAGAAATGAGAAAACGCTCATGTAACACACAAAATAAGCTTCATTTTTCCTTATTAAAAGTATTATTATTATTATTATTACTTTTATTACTATTACTATTACTATTATTATTATTATTATTATTATTATTATTATTATTAATATTACTATTATTATTATTATTATTATTATTAACTTTTGTATAGTAAATGTTTTTATACCAGTTTTAAAATGAGTTATTAATTTTAGACATTTTCTTGCCTAAAACACAGATCACGGATGATCTCTTCCATAGAAATGAGAAAACGCTCATATAACACACAAAACAAGCTTCATTTTTGCTTAGAAAACTAAGCTTACTTTCATTACTATTATTATTATTATTATTGTTATTATCATTATTATTATTATTATTATTATTATTATTATTATTATTATTATTATTATTATTATTATTATTATTATTATTATTATTATTATTATTAAAAACTTATATTAAACAGACAGAAAACGTATTCTGTCACAAAAGAGCTTATTATGTATCACTTTAAATAGAAGCAGTTTATCCTGTTTGTTCCTTTGTTTACATAAGAGCAAACTTTTATAAAGCGTAACTAAAGTCACATATTCTGACACAAAAAAACGAATTACGTTATAGACTTGACGAGAACGGCGTATCTCGGACTCTTGTAGGACTCTTATAGAAACAAAAAGTATCAGTTTGGATTAAAACAAATTATTTTTGTTGACTCTTAGTCCGAATTGTTCATCAGTTCAAACAAAAACGGCTTATTTTAGACGATCTTTTGCTTTGAACAAGAAAACTTACATCGAACAGACTAAAAACGTATAAAGCTGGCATAAAAGAGCAATTTATGTATCACTTTGTATAAAGGCAGCTAATCCTATCCGTTTCATTGCTAAAATAGACTAAATTGTTATTAATCCTAACAAAAACGCAGTATTTTGGCACAAAATACTAATTACATTATAGTTATGACGAGAATAGCTTATTTGGAATGATTCTATGCTTCCAAACGAGTAAATTTTTATTAAACGGATGCCAAACATCATGTTTTGTCCTATAATGACATTTTATATTGCAGTTTGTATTAAAACAAAGTATTTTCGTTGATTCTTTGTTTGAAGCAGCAAACCTAACATTAAAGGATCTGAAAACTTTGTATTCGGACACAAACCACCGAATTTTGTATCAGTTTAGACAAAAACGGTTGATTTTTGACAATATTTTGCTTTGAACAAGAAAACTTATATCAAACAGACTAAAAACGTCTTATTTTAGCACAAAACAAAAGATTTGCGTTATAGTCTTGATGAGAACTGTTAATTTCAAACGATTCTATGCTTTGAAACCAGTATACTTTTACTAAACAGAGGCAAAACGTCTGATTTCGCCTTTGAAAAACGATTTATGTCACAGTTTGGATTAAAACCAATTGTTTTCGTTTATTCATTGTTACAAACAAGAAACCTTACATCAAAGAAACTGAAAACCTCTTATTCAGACACAGAAAATCAAATTACGTTTCAGTTTGGACAGAAACTGCTTATTTTAGACGATCCTTTCTTTTGAACACGAAAACTTACATTAAAAAGATTAAAAACGTCTTATTCTGGCTGAAAACTGCAAATTATATATTACTCTAGATAAAAGCAATTTATCCTGATTACTCCTTTACTTAGAATAGAGTAAACTTGTATAAAACTTAATAAAAACTTTAAATTTCGTCTTAAAGAAATAATTTACGTAATAGTTTTGACCAGCACTGTTAATTTCAAGCGATTTTATGATTGGAATGGAATGGAATGAACTTTTATGAGGCAGATGCAAAACCACATATTACCATATAAAGTATTACCTTTTGCAACAAGAAATTTTACGTCAAAGTAACTGAAAATTTCGTATCCATGCACAAATATCGAATTACGTATCAGTTTAGGCAAATACAGCTAATTTTAAACGATTCCTTGCTATAAACAAGAAAAATTTTATCAAACATATTGAAAACGTTTTATTCTCGAAAATAAGAGCAAATTATGTATCAGTTTTAACAAAAGCGGATTACTCTGTTTGATTCTATGCTTAGAGTAGAGTAAACTACTATAAAACGTAATGAAAACTCTATATTCAAGCTCAAAAGAACAAATTACGTTATATTTTTGACAAAAAAAAATATTTCGGACGATTACATTCTTCGAAGTTAGCAAACTTTAATTAAACAAGTGCAAAAGCTAATACTTTGCTTTAAAATGACGATTTACGTGGTAAAATGGTGTTTTGCATCTGTCCTATAAAAGTTTACTCGTTTCGCTCCAT
>NC_087400.1:13868211-13873211 GCF_031307605.1 Tribolium castaneum
TGTGATTTAAAATACACTTAATTTATTGGGTTCAATACTTTATTAGAAAAAAAAGGAGGTGACATAAAAGTCACTGAAGTCTTCAGAGTCGTTTTTAAATGCTGCATTTTCGACTTCGTCTCAAACATTGAAAACTGAATTACATTTTTGTTCAGGAACTGTAACAGTTTTCACTTTGGTTTTTTGCTTATATCTCGAAAACAGTTACTCCTATCAATTTTTATCATTCTTTCAAAATTAAAGCTGATAAAATTTCATACAAAACAGTTATTTGCATTTCTTTTGTAAGACCAACTATACTCGTAAGTGAGTTATAGAGTTGGATATAAATAATCTTTAACAAAAATTTGCTTTAAAATAAAATGTTTGAAAACCGAAATTAAAAAATTAATAACTCATTTTAAAACTGGTATAAAAACAATTACTATACAAAAGTTATAATCGGTTTTTATTAATAATAATAGTAATAATAATAATAATATTAATACAAATAATAATAATAATAATAATAATAATAATAATAATAATAATAATAATAGTAGTAATAACGTAGTAGTAATAAATTTTATCAGCTTTAATTTTAAAAAACAGATAAAAATTGATAGGAGTAACTGTTTTCGAGATATAAGCAAAAAACCAATAAGAAAACTGTAACTGTTACTGAATAAAAATGTAATTCAGTTTTCAATGTTTGAGACGAAGACGAAAATGCAGCATTTAAAAACGACTCTGAAGACTTCAGTGACTTTTATGTCACCTCCTTTTTTTTCTAATAAAGTATTGGACCAAATAAATTAAGTGTATTTTAAATCACAAGACATTTTCTGTTAAAGCACTTTTTTTTAAATATTAATTGTTTTCAAACTTAAATCTCGCTTATGGTTAGTCCTACATGAAAAATGCAAATAACTATTTTGTAGGAAATTTTAGCAGCTTTAATTTTAGTAAAAAGATAAAAATTGATAGGAGTAACTGTTTTTGAGATATAAGCAAGAAACCAAAAAACTGTTACCTTAATTAAGCGCTTGCATATAAGCAAATTTAGTACTATAAGTATTATTATTATTAATGTTATTGTTATTAATATGACGACTAAAAACGTCTCTGAAGACTTTGGTGACTTTTATGTCTTCTCCTTTTTCCTCTACTAAATTGTTAGATCCAATTAATTTAGTTTAATTTCGGTTTTTCAAACATTTTATTTTAAAGCAAATTTTTGTTAAATATTATTTATATCCAACTCTATAACTCGCTTATGGTTGGTCTTACAAAAGAAATGCGAATAACTATTTTGTAGGAAATTTTATCAGCTTTAATTTTTAGAGAAAGATAAAAATTGATAGGAGTAACTGTTTTCGAGATATAAGCAAGAAACCAAAAACTGTTACCTTAATTAAGCGCTTGTATATAAGCAAATTTAGTACTATTAGTATTATTATTATTAATGTTATTGTTATTAATATGACGACTAAAAACAACTTTGAAGACTTTGGTGATTTTTATGTCTTCTCCTTTTTTCTCTACTAAAGTGTTAGACCCAATTAATTTAGTTTAATTTCGGTTTTTCAAACATTTTATTTTAAAGCAAATTTTTGTTAAAGATTATTCTCATTTTAAAACTGGTATAAAAACATTTACTATACAAAAGTTATAATCGGTTTTTATTAATAATAATTGTAATAATAATAATAATATTAATAATAATAATAATAATAATAATAATAATAATAATAATAGTAATAAAAATAATAATAATAGTAGTAATAACGTCTAAAATAAGCCGTTTTTGTTTGAACTGATGAATAATTCGGACTAAGAGTGAACAAAAATAATTTGTTTTAATCCAAACTGATACTTTTTGTTTCTATAAGAGTCCTATAAGAGTCCGAGATACGCCGTTCTCGTCAAGTCTATAACGTAATTCGTTTTTTTGTGTCAGAATATGTAGCTTTAGTTACGCTTTATAAAAGTTTGCTCTTATGTAAGCAAAGAAATTAACAGGATAAACTGCTTCTATTTAAAGTGATACATAATTAGCTCATTTGTGACAGAATACGACGTTTTCTGTCTGTTTAATAGAAGTTTTTAATAATAAAAATAATAATAATAATAATAGAAATAAAAATAATAATAATAGTAATAAAGGAAAGCTTAGTTTTTTAAGCAAAAATGAAGCTTATTTTGTGTGTTATATGAGCGTTTTCTCATTTCTATGCAAGAGATCATCTGTGATCTGTGTTTTTAGGCAAGAAATTGTCTAAAATTAATTACTCATTTTAAAACTGGTATAAAAACATTTACTATACAAAAGTTATAATCGGTTTTTAATAATAATAATAATAATAATAATAATAATAATAATAATAATAATTATAATAATAATAATAATAATAATAATAATAATAATAATAATAATAGTAATAAAAGTAATAATAATAATAATAGTAATACTTATAATGAATTTCTTTCTAAATTAAAGCTTAGTTTTTCTAAGCAAAAATGAAGCTTATTTTGTGTTATCTGAGCGTTTTCTCATTTCTATGCAAGAGATCATTTGTGATCTGTGTTTTTAGGCAAGAAATTATCTAAAATTAATAACTCATTTTAAAACTGGTATAAAAACATTTACTATACAAAAGTTATAATCGGTTTTTATTAATAATAATAGTAATAATAATAATAATATTAATAAAAATAATAATAATAATAATAATAATAATAATAATAATAATAATAATAATAATAAAAATAATAATAATAGTAGTAATAACGTCTAAAATAAGCCGTTTTTGTTTGAACTGATGAACAATTCGGAATAAGAGTCAACAAAAATAATTTGTTTTACTCCAAACTGATACTTTTTGTTTCTAGAAGAGTCCTATAAGAGTCCGAGATACGCCGTTCTCGTCAAGTCTATAACGTACATAAGAGCAAACTTTTATAAAGCGTAACTAAAGCCACATATTCTGACACAAAAAAACGAATTACTACTAAAGTGTTAGACCCAATTAATTTAGTTTAATTTCAGTTTTTTAAACATTTTATTTTAAAGCAAATTTTTGTTAAAAATTATTTATATCCAACTCTATAACTCGCTTATGGTTAGTCCTACATGAAAAATGCAAATAACTATTTTGTAGAAAATTTTGTCAGCTTTAATTTTAGTAAAAAGATAAAAATTGATAGGAGTAACTGTTTTCGAGATATAAGCAAGAAACCAAAAAACTGTTACTTTAATTAAGCGCTTGCATATAAGCAAATTTTGTACTATTAGTATTATTATTATTATTGTCATTGTTTTTAATATGACGACTAAAAACGTCTCTGAAGACTTTGGTGACTTTTATGTCTTCTCCTTTTTCCTCTACTAAAGTGTTAGATCCAATTAATTTAGTTTAATTTCGGTTTTTCAAACATTTTATTTTATAGCAAATTTTTGTTAAATATTATTTATATCCAACTCTATAACTCGCCTATGGTTGGTCCTACAGAAAATTTGTAAATAACTATTTTGTAAGAAATTTTTTCAGCTTTAATTTTAAAAAAAAGATAAAATTTGATAGGAATAACGGTTTTCGAGATATAAGCAAAAAACCAAAGCGAAAACTGTGACAGTTACTGAACAAAAATGTAATTCAGTTTTCAATGTTTGAGACGAAGTCGAAAATGCAGCATTTAAAAACGACTCTGAAGACATCAGTGATTTTTATGTCACCTCTTTTTTCTTCTAATAAAGTATTGGATCCAATAAATTAAGTGTATTTTAAATCACAAGACATTTTCTGTTAAAGCACTTTTTTTTAAATATTAATTATTTTCATACTTATATCTCGCTTATGGTTAGTCCTACATAAAAAATGCAAATAACTATTTTGTAGGAAATTTTATCAGCTTTAATTTTAGTAAAAAGATAAAAATTGATAGGAGTAACTGATTTCGAGATATAAGCAAGAAACCAAAAAGCTGTTACCTTAATTAAGCGTTTGCATATAAGCAAATTTAGTACTATTAGTATTATTATTATTAATGTTATTGTTATTAAATTATTATTATTATTATTATTATTATTATTATTATTATTAAACACCGATTATAACTTGTGTATAGTAAATGTTTTTATACCAGTTTTAAAATGAGTTATTAATTTTAGACAATTTCTTGCCTAAAAACACAGATCACAGATGATCTCTTGCATAGAAATGAGAAAACGCTCAGATAACACAAAATAAGCTTCATTTTTGCTTAGAAAAACTAAGCTTCAATTTAGAAAGTAATTTATTATAAGTATTATTATTATTATTATTATTATTATTATTATTATTATTATTATTATTATTATTATTATTATTATTATTATTATTATTATTATTATTATTATTATTATTATTATTATTATTATTATTATTATTATTATTACTATTAATTTTATTAGTATTAAAAACCGATTATAACTTTTGTATAGTAAATGTTTTTATACCAGTTTTGAAATGAGTTATTAATTTTAGACAATTTTTTGCCTAAAAACACAGATCACAGATGATCTCTTGCATAGAAATGAGAAAACGCTCATATAACACACAAAACAAGCTTCATTTTTGCTTAGAAAACTAAGCTTACTTCCATTACTATTATTATTATTATTATTATTGTTATTATCATTATTATTATTATTATTATTATTATTATTATTATTATTATTATTATTATTATTATTATTATTATTATTATTATTATTATTATTATTATTATTATTAAAAACTTATATTAAACAGACAGAAAACGTATTCTGTCACAAAAGAGCTTATTATGTATCACTTTAAATAGAAGCAGTTTATCCTGTTTGTTCCTTTGTTTACATAAGAGCAAACTTTTATAAAGCGTAACTAAAGCCACATATTCTGACACAAAAAAACGAATTACGTTATAGACTTGACGAGAACGGCGTATCTCGGACTCTTATAGGACTCTTTATTTTTGTTGACTCTTACTCCGAATTGTTC
>NC_087400.1:13878211-13910711 GCF_031307605.1 Tribolium castaneum
GAGACGAAGTCGAAAATGCAGCATTTAAAAACGACTCTGAAGACTTCAGTGATTTTTATGTCACCTCCTTTTTCTTCTAATAAAGTATTGGATCCAATAAATTAAGTGTATTTTAAATCACAAGACATTTTCTGTTAAAGCACTTTTTTTTAAATATTAATTATTTTCATTCTTATATCTCGCTTATGGTTAGTCCTACATAAAAAATGCAAATAACTATTTTGTAGGAAATTTTATCAGCTTTAATTCTAGTAAAAAGATAAAAATTGATAGGAGTAACTGATTTCGAGATATAAGCAAGAAACCAAAAAACTGTTACCTTAATTAAGCGCTTGCATATAAGCAAATTTAGTACTATAAGTATTATTATTATTAATGTTATTGTTATTAATATGACGACTAAAGACGACTCTGAAAACTTTGGTGAATTTTATGTTTCCTCCTTTTTCCTCTACTAAAATGCTAGACCCAATTAATTTAGTTTAATTTCAGTTTTTGAAACATTTTATTTTAAAGCAAATTTTTGTTAAAAATTATTTATATCCAACTCTATAACTCGCTTATGGTTGGTCCTACAAGAAAAATTCAAATAACTATTTTGTAGAAAATTTTATCAGCTTTAATTTTGAAAAAAAAATAAAAATTGATAGGAGTAACTGTTTTCGAGATATAAGCAAAAAAGCAATAAGAAAACTGTAACTGTTACTGAACAAAAATGTAATTCAGTTTTTAATGTTTGAGACGAAGTCGAAAATGCAGCATTTAAAAACGACTCCGAAGACTTCAGTGACTTTTATGTCACCTCCTTTTTCTTCTAAAAAAGTATTGGACTCAATAAATTAAGTGTATTTTAAATCACAAGACATTTTCTGTTAAAGCACTTTTTTTTAAATATTAATTATTTTCAAACTTATATCTCGCTTATGGTTAGTTCTACATGAAAAATGCAAATAACTATTTTGTAGGAAATTTTATCAGCTTAAATTTTAGTAAAAAAATAAAAATTGATAAGTGTAACTGTTTTCGAGATATAAGCAAGAAACCAAAAAACTGTTACCTTAATTAAGCGCTTGCATATAAGCAAATTTTGTACTATTCGTATTATTATTATTAATGTTATTGTTTTTAATATGACGATTAAAAACGTCTCTGAAGACTTTGGTGACTTTTATGTCTTCTCCTTTTTCCTCTACTAAAGTGTTAGATCCAATTAATTTAGTTTAATTTCGGTTTTTCAAACATTTTATTTTAAAGCAAATTTTTGTTAAATATTATTTATATCCAACTCTATAACTCGCCTATGGTTGGTCCTACAGGAAATTCGCAAATAACTATTTTGTAGGAAATTTTTTCAGCTTTAATTTTGAAAAAAAGATAAAATTTGATAGGAATAACGGTTTTCGAGATATAAGCAAAAAACCAAAGTGAAAACTGTTACAGTTACTGAACAAAAATGTAATTCAGTTTTCAATGTTTGAGACAAAGTCGAAAATGCAGCATTTAAAAACGACTCTGAAGACTTCAGTAATTTTTATGTCACCTCCTTTTTCTTCTAATAAAGTATTGGATCCAATAAATTAAGTGTATTTTAAATCACAAGACATTTTCTGTTAAAGCACTTTTTTTTAAATATTAATTATTTTCATACTTATATCTCGCTTATGGTTAGTCCTACATAAAAAATGGAAATAACTATTTTGTAGGAAATTTTATCAGCTTTAATTTTAGTAAAAAGATAAAAATTGATAGGAGTAACTGATTTCGAGATATAAGCAAGAAACCAAAAAACTGTTACCTTAATTAAGCGTTTGCATATAAGCAAATTTTGTACTATTAGTATTATTATTATTAATGTTATTGTTATTAATATGACGACTAAAGACGACTCTGAAACCTTTAGTAACTTTTATGTCTTCTCCTTTTTCCTCTACTAAAGTGTTAGACACAATTAATTTAGTTTAATTTCAGTTATTCAAACATTTTATTTTAAAGCAAATTTTTGTTAAATATTATTTATATCTAACTCTATAACTCGCTTATGGTTGGTCCTACAAGAAAAATGCAAATAACTATTTTGTAGCAAATTTTATCAGCTTTGATTTTGAAAAAAAAATAAAAATTAATAGGAGTAACTGTTTTCGAGATATAAGCAAAAAATCAATAAGAAAACTCTAACTGTTACTGAACAAAAATGTAATTCAGTTTTTAATGTTTGAGACGAAGACAAAAATGCAGCATTTAAAAACGACTCTGAAGACTTCAGTGACTTTTATGTCACCTCCTTTTTCTTCTAATAAAGTATTGGACCCAATAAATTAAGTGTATTTTAAATCACAGTTTTTTGGTTTCTTGCTTATATCTCGAAAACAGTTACTCCTATCAATTTTTATCTTTTTACTAAAATTAAAGCTGACAAAATTTCCTACAAAATAGTTATTTGCATTTTTCATGTAGAACTAACCATAAGCGAGATATATGTTTGAAAATAATTAATATTAAAAAAAAAAGTGCTTTAACAGAAAATGTCTTGTGATTTAAAATACACTTAATTTATTGGGTCTAACACTTTATTAGAGGAAAAAGGAGGTGACATAAAAGTCACTGAAGTCTTTAGAGTCGTTTTAAAATGCTGCATCTTCGACTTCGTCTCAAACATTGAAAACTGTATTACATTTTTGTTCAGTAACTGTAACAGTTTTCACTTTGGTTTTTTGCTTATATCTCGAAAACCGTTACTCCTATCAAATTTTATCTTTTTAAAGCGGATAAAATTTCCTACAAATTAGTTATTTGCAAATTTCCTGTAGGACGAACCATAGGCGAGTTATAGAGTTGGATATAAATAATTTTTAACAAAAATTTGCTTTAAAATAAAATGTTTGAAAAACTGAAATTAAACTAAATTAATTGGGTCTAGCATTTTAGTAGAGGAAAAAGGAGGAGACATAAAAGTCACTAAAGTTTTCAGAGTCGTCTTTAGTCGTCATATTAATAACAATAACATTAATAATAATAATACTTATAGTACTAAATTTGCTTATATGCATGCGCTTAATTAAGGTAACAGTTTTTTGGTTTCTTGCTTATATCTCGAAAACAGTTACTCCTATCAATTTTTATCTTTCTTTAAAAATTAAAGCTGATAAAATTTCATACAAAATAGTTATTTGCATTTCGTTTGTAGGACCAACCATAAGCGAGTTATAGAGTTGGATATAAATAATCTTTAACAAAAATTTGCTTTAAAATAAAATGTTTGAAAAACCGAAATTAAACTAAATTAATTGGGTGTAACACTTTAGTAGAGAAAAAAGGAGAAAACATAAAATCACCAAAGTCTTCGAAGTTGTTTTTAGTCGTCATATTAATAACAATAACATTAATAATAATAATACTAATAGTACTAAATTTGCTTATATGCAAACGCTTAATTAAGGTAACAGTTGTTTGGTTTCTTGCTTATATCTCGAAAACAGTTACTCTTATCAATTTTTATCTCTTTACTAAAATTAAAGCTGACAAAATTTCCTACAAAATAGTTATTTGCATTTTTCATGTAGGACTAACCATAAGCGAGATATATGATTGAAAATAATTAATATTTAAAAAAAAAGTGCTTTAACAGAAAATGTCTTGTGATTTAAAATACACTTAATTTATTAAGTCCAACACTTTATTAGAGGAAAAAGGAGGTGACATACAAGTCACTGAAGTCTTTAGAGTCGTTTTTAAATGCTGCTTCTTCGACTTCGTCTCAAACATTGAAAACTGTATTACATTTTTGTTCAGTAACTGTAACAGTTTTCACTTTGGTTTTTTGCTTATATCTCGAAAACCGTTACTCCTATCAAATTTTATCTTTTTTTCAAAATTAAAGCGGATAAAATTTCCTACAAAAAAGTTATTTACAAATTTCCTGTAGGACGAACCATAGGCGAGTTATAAAGTTGGACATAAATAATCTTTAACAAAAATTTGCTTTAAAATAAAATGTTTGAAAAACCGAAATTAAACTAAATTAATTGGGTCTAACACTTTAGTAGGGAAAAAAGGAGAAGACATAAAAATCACCAAAGTCTTCAAAGTTGTTTTTAGTCGTCATATTAATAACAATAACATTAATAATAATAATACTAATAGTACTAAATTTGCTTATATACAAGCGCTTAATTAAGATAACAGTTTTTGGTTTCTTGCTTATATCTCGAAAACAGTTACTCCTATCAATTTTTATCTTTCTTTAAAAATTAAAGCTGATAAAATTTCCTACAAAATAGTTATTCGCATTTCTTTTGTAGGACCAACCATAAGCGAGTTATAGAGTTGGATATAAATATTCTTTAACAAAAATTTGCTTTAAAATAAAATGTTTGAATAACTGAAATTAAACTAAATTAATTGGGTCTAACACTTTAGTAGAGGAAAAAGGAGAAGACATAAAAGTCACTAAAGGTTTCAGAGTCGTCTTTAGTCGTCATATTAATAACAATAACATTAATAATAATAATACTAATAGTACTAAATTTGCTTATATGCAAACGCTTAATTAAAGTAACAGTTGTTTGGTTTCTTGCTTATATCTCGAAAACAGTTACTCCTATCAATTTTTATCTCTTCACTAAAATTAAAGCTGACAAAATTTCCTACAAAATAGTTATTTGCATTTTTCATGTAGGACTAACCATAAGCGAGATATATGATTGAAAATAATTAATATTTAAAAAAAAAGTGCTTTAACAGAAAATGTCTTGTGATTTAAAATACACTTAATTTATTGGGTCCAACAATTTATTAGAGGAAAAAGGAGGTGACATAAAAGTCACTGAAGTCTTTAGAGTCGTTTTTAAATGCTGCATCTTCGACTTCGTCTCAAACATTGAAAACTGTATTACATTTTTGTTCAGTAACTGTAACAGTTTTCACTTTGGTTTTTTACTTATATCTCGAAAACCGTTACTCCTATCAAATTTTATCTTTTTTTCAAAATTAAAGCGGATAAAATTTCCTACAAAATAGTTATTTGCAAATTTCCTGTAGGACAAACCATAGGCGAGTTATAGAGTTGGATATAAATAATTTTTAACAAAAATTTGCTTTAAAATAAAATGTTTGAAAAACCGAAATTAAACTAAATTAATTGGGTCTAACACTTTAGTAGAGAAAAAAGGAGAAGACATAAAAATCACCAAAGTCTTCAAAGTTGTTTTTAGTCGTCATATTAATAACAATAACATTAATAATAATAATACTAATAGTACTAAATTTCCTTATATGCAAGCGCTTAATTAAGGTAAGAGTTTTTTGGTTTCTTGCTTATATCTCGAAAACAGTTACTCCTAACAATTTTTATCTTTTTACTAATAATAAAGCTGATAAAATTTTCAACAAAATAGTTATTTGCATTTTTCTTGTAGGATCAACCATAAGCGAGTTATAGAGTTGGATATTAATAATATTCAACAAAAATTTGCTTTAAAATAAAATGTTTGAAAAACTGAAATTAAACTAAATTAATAGGGTCTAGCATTTTAGTAGAGGAAAAAGGAGGAGACATAAAAGTCACTAAAATTTTTAAAGTCGTCTTTAGTCGTCATATTAATAACAATAACATTAATAATAATAATACTTATGGTACTAAATTTGCTTATATGCATGCGCTTAATTAAGGTAACAGTTTTTTGGTTTCTTGCTTATATCTCGAAAACAGTTACTCCTATCAATTTTTATCTTTCTTTAAAAATTAAAGCTGATAAAATTTCATACAAAATAGTTATTTGCATTTCTTTTGTAGAACCAACCATAAGCGAGTTATAGAGTTGGATATAAATAATCTTTAACAAAAATTTGCTTTGAAATAAAATGTTTGAAAAACCGAAATTAAACTAAATTAATTGGGTCTAACACTTTAGTAGAGAAAAAAGGAGAAGACATAAAAATCACCAAAGTCTTTAAAGTTGTTTTTAGTCGTCGTATTAATAACAATAACATTAATAATAATAATACTAATAGTACTAAATTTGCTTATATGCAAACGCTTAATTAAGGTAACAGTTGTTTGGTTTCTTGCTTATATCTCGAAAACAGTTACTCTTATCAATTTTTATCTCTTTACTAAAATTAAAGCTGACAAAATTTCCTACAAAATAGTTATTTGCATTTTTCATGTAGGACTAACCATAAGCGAGATATATGATTGAAAATAATTAATATTTAAAAAAAAAGTGCTTTAACAGAAAATGTCTTGTGATTTAAAATACACTTAATTTATTGGGTCCAACACTTTATTAGAGGAAAAAGGAGGTGACATAAAAGTCACTGAAGTCTTTAGAGTCATTTTTAAATGCTGCATCTTCGACTTCGTCTCAAACATTGAAAACTGTATTACATTTTTGTTCAGTAACTGTAACAGTTTTCACTTTGGTTTTTTGCTTATATTTCGAAAACCGTTACTCCTATCAAATTTTATCTTTTTTTCAAAATTAAAGCGGATAAAATTTCCTACAAAATAGTTATTTGCAAATGTCCTGTAGGACGAACCATAGGCGAGTTATAGAGTTGGATATAATTAATCTTTAACAAAAATTTGCTTTAAAATAAAATGTTTGAAAAACCGAAATTAAACTAAATTAATTGGGTCTAACACTTTAGTAGAGAAAAAAGGAGAAGACATAAAAATCACCAAAGTCTTCAAAGTTGTTTTTAGTCGTCATATTAATAACAATAACATTAATAATAATAATACTAATAGTAATAAATTTGCTTATATGCAAGCGCTTAATTAAGGTAAGAGTTTTTTGGTTTCTTGCTTATATCTCGAAAACAGTTACTCCTATCAATTTTTATTTTTTTACTAATAATAAAGCTGATAAAATTTGCAACAAAATAGTAATTTGCATTTTTCTTGTAGGATCAACCATAAGCAAGTTATAGAGTTGGATATTAATAATATTCAACAAAAATTTGCTTTAAAATAAAATGTTTGAAAAACTGAAATTAAACTAAATTAATTGGGTCTAGCATTTTAGTAGAGGAAAAAGGAGGAGACATAAAAGTCACTAAAGTTTTCAGAGTCGTCTTTAGTCGTCATATTAATAACAATAACATTAATAATAATAATACTTATAGTACTAAATTTGCTTATATGCATGCGCTTAATTAAGGTAACAGTTTTTTGGTTTCTTGCTTATATCTCGAAAATCATCTCCTATCAATTTTTATCTCTTCACTAAAATTAAAGCTGACAAAATTTCCTACAAAATAGTTATTTGCATTTTTCATGTAGGACTAACCATAAGCGAGATATATGATTGAAAATAATTAATATTTAAAAAAAAAGTGCTTTAACAGAAAATGTCTTGTGATTTAAAATACACTTAATTTATTGGGTCTAACACTTTATTAGAGGAAAAAGGAGGTGACATAAAAGTCACTGAAGTCTTTAGAGTCGTTTTTAAATGCTGCATCTTCGACTTCGTCTCAAACATTGAAAACTGTATTACATTTTTGTTCAGTAACTGTAACAGTTTTCACTTTGGTTTTTTACTTATATCTCGAAAACCGTTACTCCTATCAAATTTTATCTTTTTTTCAAAATTAAAGCGGATAAAATTTCCTACAAAATAGTTATTTGCAAATTTCCTGTAGGACAAACCATAGGCGAGTTATAGAGTTGGATATAAATAATTTTTAACAAAAATTTGCTTTAAAATAAAATGTTTGAAAAACTGAAATTAAACTAAATTAATTGGGCCTAGCATTTTAGTAGAGGAAAAAGGAGGAGACATAAAAGTCACTAAAGTTTTCAGAGTCGTCTTTAGTCGTCATATTAATAACAATAACATTAATAATAATAATACTTATAGTACTAAATTTGCTTATATGCATGCGCTTAATTAAGGTAACAGTTTTTTGGTTTCTTGCTTATATCTCGAAAACAGTTACTCCTATCAATTTTTATCTTTCTTTAAAAATTAAAGCTGATAAAATTTCATACAAAATAGTTATTTGCATTTCTTTTGTAGGACCAACCATAAGCGAGTTATAGAGTTGGATATAAATAATCTTTAACAAAAATTTGCTTTAAAATAAAATGTTTGAAAAACCGAAATTAAACTAAATTAATTGGGTCTAACACTTTAGTAGAGAAAAAAGGAGAAAACATAAAAATCACCAAAGTCTTTAAAATTGT
This sequence comes from Tribolium castaneum, assembly GCF_031307605.1. Lineage (NCBI taxonomy): Eukaryota > Metazoa > Arthropoda > Insecta > Coleoptera > Tenebrionidae > Tribolium > Tribolium castaneum. The sequence continues at coordinate 13,886,400 of NC_087400.1, forward strand.
TTTTAGTCGTCATATTAATAACAATAACATTAATAATAATAATACTAATAGTACTAAATTTGCTTATATGCAAACGCTTAATTAAGGTAACAGTTGTTTGGTTTCTTGCTTATATCTCGAAAACAGTTACTCTTATCAATTTTTATCTCTTTACTAAAATTAAAGCTGACAAAATTTTCTACAAAATAGTTATTTGCATTTTTTATGTAGGACTAACCATAAGCGAGATATATGATTGAAAATAATTAATATTTAAAAAAAAAGTGCTTTAACAGAAAATGTTTTGTGACTTAAAATACACTTAATTTATTGGGTCCAACACTTTATTAGAGGAAAAAGGAGGTGACATAAAAGTCACTGAAGTCTTTAGAGTCGATTTTAAATGCTGCATCTTCGACTTCGTCTCAAACATTGATAACTGTATTACATTTTTGTTCAGTAACTGTAACAGTTTTCACTTTGGTTTTTTGCTTATATTTCGAAAACCGTTACTCCTATCAAATTTTATCTTTTTTTCAAAATTAAAGCGGATAAAATTTCCTACAAAATAGTTATTTGCAAATGTCCTGTAGGACGAACCATAGGCGAGTTATAGAGTTGGATATAAATAATCTTTAACAAAAATTTGCTTTAAAATAAAATGTTTGAAAAACCGAAATTAAACTAAATTAATTGGGCCTAACACTTTAGTAGAGAAAAAAGGAGAAGACATAAAAATCACCAAAGTCTTCAAAGTTGTTTTTAGTCGTCATATTAATAACAATAACATTAATAATAATAATACTAATAGTACTAAATTTGCTTATATGCAAGCGCTTAATTAAGGTAAGAGTTTTTTGGTTTCTTGCTTATATCTCGAAAACAGTTACTCCTATCAATTTTTATCTTTTTACTAATAATAAAGCTGATAAAATTTGCAACAAAATAGTTATTTGCATTTTTCTTGTAGGATCAACCATAAGCGAGTTATAGAGTTGGATATTAATAATATTCAACAAAAATTTGCTTTAAAATAAAATGTTTGAAAAACTGAAATTAAACTAAATTAATTGGGTCTAGCATTTTAGTAGAGGAAAAAGGAGGAGACATAAAGGTCACTAAAGTTTTCCGAGTCGTCTTTAGTCGTCATATTAATAACAATAACATTAATAATAATAATACTAATAGTACTAAATTTGCTTATATGCAAACGCTTAATTAAGGTAACAGTTGTTTGGTTTCTTGCTTATATCTCGAAAACAGTTACTCTTATCAATTTTTATCTCTTCACTAAAATTAAAGCTGACAAAATTTCCTACAAAATAGTTATTTGCATTTTTCATGTAGGACTAACCATAAACGAGATATATGATTGAAAATAATTAATATTTAAAAAAAAACTGCTTTAACAGAAAATGTCTAGTGATTTAAAATACACTTAATTTATTGGGTCCAACACTTTATTAGAGGAAAAAGGAGGTGACATAAAAGTTACTGAAGTCTTTAGAGTCGTTTTTAAATGCTGCATTTTCGACTTCGTCTCAAACATTGAAAACTGTATTACATTTTTGTTCAGTAACTGTAACAGTTTTCACTTTGGTTTTTTGCTTATATTTCGAAAACCGTTACTCCTATCAAATTTTATCTTTTTTTCAAAATTAAAGCGGATAAAATTTCCTACAAAATAGTTATTTGCAAATGTCCTGTAGGACGAACCATAGGCGAGTTATAGAGTTGGATATAAATAATCTTTAACAAAAATTTGCTTTAAAATAAAATGTTTGAAAAACCGAAATTAAACTAAATTAATTGGGTCTAACACTTTAGTAGAGAAAAAAGGAGAAGACATAAAAATCACCAAAGTCTTCAAAGTTGTTTTTAGTCGTCATATTAATAACAATAACATTAATAATAATAATACTAATAGTACTAAATTTGCTTATATGCAAGCGCTTAATTAAGGTAAGAGTTTTTTGGTTTCTTGCTTATATCTCGAAAACAGTTACTCCTAACAATTTTTATCTTTTTACTAATAATAAAGCTGATAAAATTTGCAACAAAATAGTTATTTGCATTTTTCTTGTAGGATCAACCATAAGCGAGTTATAGAGTTGGATATTAATAATATTCAACAAAAATTTGCTTTAAAATAAAATGTTTGAAAAACTGAAATTAAACTAAATTAATAGGGTCTAGCATTTTAGTAGAGGGAAAAGGAGGAGACATAAAAGTCACTAAAATTTTTAAAGTCGTCTTTAGACGTCATATTAATAACAATATCATTAATAATAATAATACTTATGGTACTAAATTTGCTTATATGCATGCGCTTAATTAAGGTAACAGTTTTTTGGTTTCTTGCTTATATCTCGAAAACAGTTACTCCTATCAATTTTTATCTTTCTTTAAAAATTAAAGCTGATAAAATTTCATACAAAATAGTTATTTGCATTTCTTTTGTAGGACCAACCATAAGCGAGTTATAGAGTTGGATATAAATAATCTTTAACAAAAATTTGCTTTGAAATAAAATGTTTGAAAAACCGAAATTAAACTAAATTAATTGGGTCTAACACTTTAGTAGAGAAAAAAGGAGAAGACATAAAAATCACCAAAGTCTTTAAAGTTGTTTTTAGTCGTCATATTAATAACAATAACATTAATAATAATAATACTAATAGTACTAAATTTGCTTATATGCAAACGCTTAATTAAGGTAACAGTTGTTTGGTTTCTTGCTTATATCTCGAAAACAGTTACTCTTATCAATTTTTATCTCTTTACTAAAATTAAAGCTGACAAAATTTCCTACAAAATAGTTATTTGCATTTTTCATGTAGGACTAACCATAAGCGAGATATATGATTGAAAATAATTAATATTTAAAAAAAAAGTGCTTTAACAGAAAATGTCTTGTGATTTAAAATACACTTAATTTATTGGGTCCAACACTTTATTAGAGGAAAAAGGAGGTGACATAAAAGTCACTGAAGTCTTTAGAGTCGATTTTAAATGCTGCATCTTCGACTTCGTCTCAAACATTGAAAACTGTATTACATTTTTGTTCAGTAACTGTAACAGTTTTCACTTTGGTTTTTTGCTTATATTTCGAAAACCGTTACTCCTACCAAATTTTATCTTTTTTTCAAAATTAAAGCGGATAAAATTTCCTACAAAATAGTTATTTGCAAATGTCCTGTAGGACGAACCATAGGCGAGTTATAGAGTTGGATATAATTAATCTTTAACAAAAATTTGCTTTAAAATAAAATGTTTGAAAAACCGAAATTAAACTAAATTAATTGGGTCTAACACTTTAGTAGAGAAAAAAGGAGAAGACATAAAAATCACCAAAGTCTTCAAAGTTGTTTTTAGTCGTCATATTAATAACAATAACATTAATAATAATAATACTAATAGTAATAAATTTGCTTATATGCAAGCGCTTAATTAAGGTAAGAGTTTTTTGGTTTCTTGCTTATATCTCGAAAACAGTTACTCCTATCAATTTTTATTTTTTTACTAATAATAAAGCTGATAAAATTTGCAACAAAATAGTAGTTTGCATTTTTCTTGTAGGATCAACCATAAGCAAGTTATAGAGTTGGATATTAATAATATTCAACAAAAATTTGCTTTAAAATAAAATGTTTGAAAAACTGAAATTAAACTAAATTAATTGGGTCTAGCATTTTAGTAGAGGAAAAAGGAGGAGACATAAAAGTCACTAAAGTTTTCAGAGTCGTCTTTAGTCGTCATATTAATAACAATAACATTAATAATAATAATACTTATAGTACTAAATTTGCTTATATGCATGCGCTTAATTAAGGTAACAGTTTTTTGGTTTCTTGCTTATATCTCGAAAACAGTTACTCCTATCAATTTTTATCTTTCTTTAAAAATTAAAGCTGATAAAATTTCATACAAAATAGTTATTTGCATTTCTTTTGTAGGATCAACCATAAGCGAGTTATAGAGTTGGATATAAATAATCTTTAACAAAAATTTGCTTTAAAATAAAATGTTTGAAAAACCGAAATTAAACTAAATTAATTGGGTCTAACACTTTAGTAGAGAAAAAAGGAGAAGACATAAAAATCACCAAAGTCTTCAAAGTTGTTTTTAGTCGTCATATTAATAACAATAACATTAATAATAATAATACTAATAGTACTAAACTTGCTTATATGCAAGCGCTTAATTAAGGTAAAAGTTTTTTGGTTTCATGCTTATATCTCGAAAACAGTTACTCCTATCAATTTTTATCTTTTTACTAATAATAAAGCTGATAAAATTTGCAACAAAATAGTTATTTGCATTTTTCTTGTAGGATCAACCATAAGCGAGTTATAGAGTTGGATATTAATAATATTCAACAAAAATTTGCTTTAAAATAAAATGTTTGAAAAACTGAAATTAAACTAAATTAATTGGGTCTAGCATTTTAGTAGAGGAAAAAGGAGGAGACATAAAAGTCACTAAAGTTTTCCGAGTCGTCTTTAGTCGTCATATTAATAACAATAACATTAATAATAATAATACTTGTAGTACTAAATTTGCTTATATGCATGCGCTTAATTAAGGTAACAGTTTTTTGGTTTCTTGCTTATATCTCGAAAACAGTTACTCCTATCAATTTTTATCTCTTTACTAAAATTAAAGCTGACAAAATTTCCTACAAAATAGTTATTTGCATTTTTCATGTAGGACTAACCATAAGCGAGATATATGATTGACAATAATTAATATTTAAAAAAAAAGTGCTTTAACAGAAAATGTCTTGTGATTTAAAATACACTTAATTTATTGGGTCTAACACTTTATTAGAGGAAAAAGGAGGTGACATAAAAGTCACTGAAGTCTTTAGAGTCGTTTTTAAATGCTGCATCTTCGACTTCGTCTCAAACATTGAAAACTGTATTACATTTTTGTTCAGTAACTGTAACAGTTTTCACTTTGGTTTTTTACTTATATCTCGAAAACCGTTACTCTTATCAAATTTTATCTTTTTTTCAAAATTAAAGCGGATAAAATTTCCTACAAAATAGTTATTTGCAAATTTCCTGTAGGACAAACCATAGGCGAGTTATAGAGTTGGATATAAATAATTTTTAACAAAAATTTGCTTTAAAATAAAATGTTTGAAAAACTGAAATTAAACTAAATTAATTGGGCCTAGCATTTTAGTAGAGGAAAAAGGAGGAGACATAAAAGTCACTAAAGTTTTCAGAGTCGTCTTTAGTCGTCATATTAATAACAATAACATTAATAATAATAATACTTATGGTACTAAATTTGCTTATATGCATGCGCTTAATTAAGGTAACAGTTTTTTGGTTTCTTGCTTATATCTCGAAAACAGTTACTCCTATCAATTTTTATCTTTCTTTAAAAATTAAAGCTGATAAAATTTCATACAAAATAGTTATTTGCATTTCTTTTGTAGGACCAACCATAAGCGAGTTATAGAGTTGGATATAAATAATCTTTAACAAAAATTTGCTTTAAAATAAAATGTTTGAAAAACCGAAATTAAACTAAATTAATTGGGTCTAACACTTTAGTAGAGAAAAAAGGAGAAGACATAAAAATCACCAAAGTCTTCAAAGTTGTTTTTAGTCGTCATATTAATAACAATAACATTAATAATAATAATACTAATAGTACTAAACTTGCTTATATGCAAGCGCTTAATTAAGGTAAAAGTTTTTTGGTTTCATGCTTATATCTCGAAAACAGTTACTCCTATCAATTTTTATCTTTTTACTAATAATAAAGCTGATAAAATTTGCAACAAAATAGTTATTTGCATTTTTCTTGTAGGATCAACCATAAGCGAGTTATAGAGTTGGATATTAATAATATTCAACAAAAATTTGCTTTAAAATAAAATGTTTGAAAAACTGAAATTAAACTAAATTAATTGGGTCTAGCATTTTAGTAGAGGAAAAAGGAGGAGACATAAAAGTCACTAAAGTTTTCCGAGTCGTCTTTAGTCGTCATATTAATAACAATAACATTAATAATAATAATACTTGTAGTACTAAATTTGCTTATATGCATGCGCTTAATTAAGGTAACAGTTTTTTGGTTTCTTGCTTATATCTCGAAAACAGTTACTCCTATCAATTTTTATCTCTTTACTAAAATTAAAACTGACAAAATTTCCTACAAAATAGTTATTTGCATTTTTCATGTAGGACTAACCGTAAGCGAGATATATGATTGACAATAATTAATATTTAAAAAAAAAGTGCTTTAACAGAAAATGTCTTGTGATTTAAAATACACTTAATTTATTGGGTCTAACACTTTATTAGAGGAAAAAGGAGGTGACATAAAAGTCACTGAAGTCTTTAGAGTCGTTTTTAAATGCTGCATCTTCGACTTCGTCTCAAACATTGAAAACTGTATTACATTTTTGTTCAGTAACTGTAACAGTTTTCACTTTGGTTTTTTGCTTATATCTCGAAAACCGTTACTTCTATCAAATTTTATCTTTTTTTCAAAATTAAAGCGGATAAAATTTCCTACAAAATGGTGATTTGCAAAATTCCTGTAGGACGAACCATAGGCGAGTTATAGAGTTGGATATAAATAATCTTTAACAAAAATTTGCTTTAAAATAAAATGTTTGAAAAACCGAAATTAAACTAAATTAATTGGGTCTAACACTTTAGTAGAGAAAAAAGGAGAAGACATAAAAATCACCAAAGTCTTCAAAGTTGTTTTTAGTCGTCATATTAATAACAATAACATTAATAATAATAAAACTAATAGTACTAAATTTGCTTATATGCAAACGCTTAATTAAGGTAACAGTTGTTTGGTTTCTTGCTTATATCTCGAAAACAGGTACTCTTATCAATTTTTATCTCTTTACTAAAATTAAAGCTGACAAAATTTCCTACAAAATAGTTATTTGCATTTTCCATGTAGGACTAACCATAAGCGAGATATATGATTGAAAATAATTAATATTTAAAAAAAAAGTGCTTTAACAGAAAATGTCTTGTGATTTAAAATACTCTTAATTTATTGGGTCCAACACTTTATTAGAGGAAAAAGGAGGTGACATAAAAGTCACTGAAGTCTTTAGAGTCGTTTTTAAATGCTGCATCTTCGACTTCGTCTCAAACATTGAAAACTGTATTACATTTTTGTTCAGTAACTGTAACAGTTTTCACTTTGGTTTTTTGCTTATATTTCGAAAACCGTTACTCCTATCAAATTTTATCTTTTTTTCAAAATTAAAGCGGATAAAATTTCCTACAAAATAGTCATTTGCAAATGTCCTGTAGGACGAACCATAGGCGAGTTATAGAGTTGGATATAAATAATCTTTAACAAAAATTTGCTTTAAAATAAAATGTTTGAAAAACCGAAATTAAACTAAATTAATTATGACTAACACTTTAGTAGAGAAAAAAGGAGAAGACATAAAAATCACCAAAGTCTTCAAAGTTGTTTTTAGTCGTCATATTAATAACAATAACATTAATAAAAATAATACTAATAGTACTAAATTTGCTTATATACAAGCGCTTAATTAAGGTAACAGTTTTTGGTTTCTTGCTTATATCTCGAAAACAGTTACTCCTATCAATTTTTATCTTTCTTTAAAAATTAAAGCTGATAAAATTTCCTACAAAATAGTTATTCGCATTTCTTTTGTAGGACCAACCATAAGCGAGTTATAGAGTTGGATATAAATATTCTTTAACAAAAATTTGCTTTAAAATAAAATGTTTGAATAACTGAAATTAAACTAAATTAATTGGGTCTAACACTTTAGTAGAGGAAAAAGGAGAAGACATAAAAGTCACTAAAGGTTTCAGAGTCGTCTTTAGTCGTCATATTAATAACAATAACATTAATAATAATAATACTAATAGTACTAAATTTGCTTATATACAAGCGCTTAATTAAGGTAACAGTTTTTGGTTTCTTGCTTATATCTCGAAAACAGTTACTCCTATCAATTTTTATCTTTCTTTAAAAATTAAAGCTGATAAAATTTTCTACAAAATAGTTATTCGCATTTTTTTTGTAAGACCAACCATAAGCGAGTTATAGAGTTGGATATAAATATTCTTTAACAAAAATTTGCTTTAAAATAAAATGTTTGAAAAACCGAAATTGAACTAAATTAATTGGGTCTAACACTTTAGTGGAGAAAAAAGGAGAAGACATAAAAATCACCAAAGTCTTCAAAGTTGTTTTTAGTCGTCATATTAATAACAATAACATTAATAATAATAATACTAATAGTACTAAATTTGCTTATATACTAGCGCTTAATTAAGGTAACACTTTTAGGTTTCTTGCTTATATCTCGAAAACAGTTACTCCTATCAGTTTTTATCTTTCCTTAAAAATTAAAGCTGATAAAATTTCCTACAAAATAGTTATTTGCATTTTTCATGTAGGACTAACCATAAGCGAGATATATGACTGACAATAATTAATATTTAAAAAAAAAGTGCTTTAACAGAAAATGTCTTGTGATTTAAAATACACTTAATTTATTGGGTCCAACACTTTATTAGAGGAAAAAGGAGGTGACATAAAAGTCACTGAAGTCTTTAGAGTCGTTTTTAAATGCTGCATCTTCGACTTCGTCTCAAACATTGAAAACTGTATTACATTTTTGTTCAGTAACTGTAACAGTTTTCACTTTGGTTTTTTGCTTATATCTCGAAAACCGTTACTCCTATCAAATTTTATCTTTTTTTCAAAATTAAAGCGGATAAAATTTCCTACAAAATAGTTTTTTGCAAATTTCCTGTAGGACGAACCATAGGCGAGTTATAGAGTTGGATATAAATAATCTTTAACAAAAATTTGCTTTAAAATAAAATGTTTGAAAAACCGAAATTGAACTAAATTAATTGGGTCTAACACTTTAGTGGAGAAAAAAGGAGAAGACATAAAAATCACCAAAGTCTTCAAAGTTGTTTTTAGTCGTCATATTAATAACAATAACATTAATAATAATAATACTAATAGTACTAAATTTGCTTATATGCAAGCGCTTAATTAAGGTAAGAGTTTTTTGGTTTCTTGCTTATATCTCGAAAACAGTTACTCCTATCAATTTTTATCTTTTTACTAATAATAAAGCTGATAAAATTTGCAACAAAATAGTTATTTGCATTTTTCTTGTAGGATCAACCATAAGCGAGTTATAGAGTTGGATATTAATAATATTCAACAAAAATTTGCTTTAAAATAAAATGTTTGAAAAACTGAAATTAAACTAAATTAATTGGGTCTAGCATTTTAGTAGAGGAAAAAGGAGAAAACATAAAAGTCACTAAAGTTTTCAGAGTCGTCTTTAGTCGTCATATTTATAACAATAACATTAATAATAATAATACTTATAGTACTAAATTTGCTTATATGCATGCGCTTAATTAAGGTAACAGTTTTTTGGTTTCTTGCTTATATCTCGAAAACAGTTACTCCTATCAATTTTTATCTCTTTACTAAAATTAAAGCTGACAAAATTTCCTACAAAATAGTTATTTGCATTTTTCATGTAGGACTAACCATAAGCGAGATATATGATTGAAAATAATTAATATTTAAAAAAAAAGTGCTTTAACAGAAAATGTCTTGTGATTTAAAATACACTTAATTTATTGGGTCTAACACTTTATTAGAGGAAAAAGGAGGTGACATAAAAGTCACTGAAGTCTTTAGAGTCGTTTTTAAATGCTGCATCTTCGACTTCGTCTCAAACATTGAAAACTGTACTACATTTTTGTTCAGTAACTGTAACAGTTTTCACTTTGGTTTTTTGCTTATATCTCAAAAACCGTTACTCCTATCAAATTTTATCTTTTTTTCAAAATTAAAGCGGATAAAATTTCCTACAAAATAGTTTTTTGCAAATTGCCTGTAGGACGAACCATAGGCGAGTTATAGAGTTGGATATAAATAATTTTTAACAAAAATTTGCTTTAAAATAAAATGTTTGAAAAACTGAAATTAAACTAAATTAATTGGGTCTAGCATTTTAGTAGAGGAAAAAGGAGAAGACATAAAAGTCACTAAAGTTTTCAGAGTCGTCTTTAGTCGTCATATTAATAACAATAACATTAATAATAATAATACTTATAGTACTAAATTTGCTTATATGCATGCGCTTAATTAAGGTAACAGTTTTTTGGTTTCTTGTTTATATCTCGAAAACAGTTACTCCTATCAATTTTTATCTTTCTTTAAAAATTAAAGCTGATAAAATTTCATACAAAATAGTTATTTGCATTTCTTTTGTAGGACCAACCATAAGCGAGTTATAGAGTTGGATATAAATAATCTTTAACAAAAATTTGCTTTAAAATAAGATGTTTGAAAAACCGAAATTAAACTAAATTAATTGGGTCTAACACTTTAGTAGAGAAAAAAGGAAAAGACATAAAAATCACCAAAGTCTTCAAAGTTGTTTTTAGTCGTCATATTAATAACAATAACATTAATAATAATAATACTAATAGTACTAAATTTGCTTATATGCAAACGCTTAATTAAGGTAACAGTTGTTTGGTTTCTTGCTTATATCTCGAAAACAGTTACTCTTATCAATTTTTATCTCTTTACTAAAATTAAAGCTGACAAAATTTCCTACAAAATAGTTATTTGCATTTTTCATGTAGGACTAACCATAAGCGAGATATATGATTGACAATAATTAATATTTAAAAAAAAAAGTGCTTTAACAGAAAATGTCTTGTGATTTAAAATACACTTAATTTATTGGGTCTAACACTTTATTAGAGGAAAAAGGAGGTGACATAAAAGTCACTGAAGTCTTTAGAGTCGTTTTTAAATGCTGCATCTTCGACTTCGTCTCAAACATTGAAAACTGTATTACATTTTTGTTCAGTAACTGTAACAGTTTTCACTTTGGTTTTTTGCTTATATTTCGAAAACCGTTACTCCTATCAAATTTTATCTTTTTTTCAAAATAAAGCGGATAAAATTTCCTACAAAATAGTTATTTGCAAATGTCCTGTAGGACAAACCATAGGCGAGTTATAGAGTTGGATATAAATAATCTTTAACAAAAATTTGCTTTAAAATAAAATGTTTGAAAAACCGAAATTAAACTAAATTAATTGGGTCTAACACTTTAGTAGAGAAAAAAGGAGAAAACATAAAAATCACCAAAGTCTTCAAAGTTGTTTTTAGTCGTCATATTAATAACAATAACATTAATAATAATAATACTAATAGTACTACATTTGCTTATATACAAACGCTTAATTAAGGTAACAGTTTTTGGTTTCTTGCTTATATCTCGAAAACAGTTACTCCTATCAATTTTTATCTTTCTTTAAAAATTAAAGCTGATAAAATTTCATACAAAATAGTTATTTGCATTTCTTTTGTAGGACCAACCATAAGCGAGTTATAGAGTTGGATATAAATAATCTTTAACAAAAATTTGCTTTAAAATAAAATGTTTGAAAAACCAAAATTAAACTAAATTAATTGGGTCTAACACTTTAGTAGAGAAAAAAGGAGAAGACATAAAAATCACCAAAGTCTTCAAAGTTGTTTTTAGTCGTCATATTAATAACAATAACATTAATAATAATAATACTAATAGTACTAAATTTGCTTATATGCAAACGCTTAATTAAGGTAACAGTTGTTTGGTTTCTTGCTTATATCTCGAAAACAGGTACTCTTATCAATTTTTATCTCTTTACTAAAATTAAAGCTGACAAAATTTCCTACAAAATAGTTATTTGCATTTTCCATGTAGGACTAACCATAAGCGAGATATATGATTGAAAATAATTAATATTTAAAAAAAAAGTGCTTTAACAGAAAATGTCTTGTGATTTAAAATACTCTTAATTTATTGGGTCCAACACTTTATTAGAGGAAAAAGGAGGTGACATAAAAGTCACTGAAGTCTTTAGAGTCGTTTTTAAATGCTGCATCTTCGACTTCGTCTCAAACATTGAAAACTGTATTACATTTTTGTTCAGTAACTGTAACAGTTTTCACTTTGGTTTTTTGCTTATATTTCGAAAACCGTTACTCCTATCAAATTTTATCTTTTTTTCAAAATTAAAGCGGATAAAATTTCCTACAAAATAGTTATTTGCAAATGTCCTGTAGGACGAACCATAGGCGAGTTATAGAGTTGGATATAAATAATCTTTAACAAAAATTTGCTTTAAAATAAAATGTTTGAAAAACCGAAATTAAACTAAATTAATTATGACTAACACTTTAGTAGAGAAAAAAGGAGAAGACATAAAAATCACCAAAGTCTTCAAAGTTGTTTTTAGTCGTCATATTAATAACAATAACATTAATAAAAATAATACTAATAGTACTAAATTTGCTTATATACAAGCGCTTAATTAAGGTAACAGTTTTTGGTTTCTTGCTTATATCTCGAAAACAGTTACTCCTATCAATTTTTATCTTTCTTTAAAAATTAAAGCTGATAAAATTTCCTACAAAATAGTTATTCGCATTTCTTTTGTAGGACCAACCATAAGCGAGTTATAGAGTTGGATATAAATATTCTTTAACAAAAATTTGCTTTAAAATAAAATGTTTGAATAACTGAAATTAAACTAAATTAATTGGGTCTAACACTTTAGTAGAGGAAAAAGGAGAAGACATAAAAGTCACTAAATGTTTCAGAGTCGTCTTTAGTCGTCATATTAATAACAATAACATTAATAATAATAATACTAATAGTACTAAATTTGCTTATATACAAGCGCTTAATTAAGGTAACAGTTTTTGGTTTCTTGCTTATATCTCGAAACAGTTACTCCTATCAATTTTTATCTTTCTTTAAAAATTAAAGCTGATAAAATTTCCTACAAAATAGTTATTCGCATTTCTTTTGTAGGACCAACCATAAGCGAGTTATAGAGTTGGATATAAATAATCTTTAACAAAAATTTGCTTTAAAATAAAATGTTTGAAAAACCGAAATTAAACTAAATTAATTGGGTCTAACACTTTAGTAGAGAAAAAAGGAGAAGACATAAAAATCACCAAAGTCTTCAAAGTTGTTTTTAGTCGTCATATTAATAACAATAACATTAATAATAATAATACTAATAGTACTAAATTTGCTTATATGCAAGCGCTTAATTAAGGTAAGAGTTTTTTGGTTTCTTGCTTATATCTCGAAAACAGTTACTCCTATCAATTTTTATCTTTTTACTAATAATAAAGCTGATAAAATTTGCAACAAAATAGTTATTTGCATTTTTCTTGTAGGATCAACCATAAGCGAGTTATAGAGTTGGATATTAATAATATTCAAGAAAAATTTGCTTTAAAATAAAATGTTTGAAAAACTGAAATTAAACTAAATTAATTGGGTCTAGCATTTTAGTAGAGGAAAAAGGAGGAGACATAAAGGTCACTAAAGTTTTCAGAGTCGTCTTTAGTCGTCATATTAATAACAATAACATTAATAATAATAATACTAATAGTACTAAATTTGCTTATATGCAAACGCTTAATTAAGGTAACAGTTGTTTGGTTTCTTGCTTATATCTCGAAAACAGTTACTCTTATCAATTTTTATCTCTTCACTAAAATTAAAGCTGACAAAATTTCCTACAAAATAGTTATTTGCATTTTTCATGTAGGACTAACCATAAGCGAGATATATGATTGAAAATAATTAATATTTAAAAAAAAACTGCTTTAACAGAAAATGTCTTGTGATTTAAAATACACTTAATTTATTGGGTCCAACACTTTATTAGAGGAAAAAGGAGGTGACATAAAAGTTACTGAAGTCTTTAGAGTTTTTAAATGCTGCATCTTCGACTTCGTCTCAAACATTGAAAACTGTATTACATTTTTGTTCAGTAACTGTAACAGTTTTCACTTTGGTTTTTTGCTTATATTTCGAAAACCGTTACTCCTATCAAATTTTATCTTTTTTTCAAAATTAAAGCGGATTAAATTTCCTACAAAATAGTTATTTGCAAATGTCCTGTAGGACGAACCATAGGCGAGTTATAGAGTTGGATATAAATAATCTTTAACAAAAATTTGCTTTAAAATAAAATGTTTGAAAAACCGAAATTAAACTAAATTAATTGGGTCTAACACTTTAGTAGAGAAAAAAGGAGAAGACATAAAAATCACCAAAGTCTTCAAAGTTGTTTTTAGTCGTCATATTAATAACAATAACATTAATAATAATAATACTAATAGTACTAAATTTGCTTATATACTAGCGCTTAATTAAGGTAACAGTTTTAGGTTTCTTGCTTATATCTCGAAAACAGTTACTCCTATCAGTTTTTATCTTTCCTTAAAAATTAAAGCTGATAAAATTTCCTACAAAATAGTTATTCGCATTTCTTTTGTAGGACCAACCATAAGCGAGTTATAGAGTTGGATATAAATATTCTTTAACAAAAATTTGCTTTAAAATAAAATGTTTGAATAACCGAAATTAAACTAAATTAATTGGGTCTAACACTTTAGTAGAGAAAAAAGGAGAAGACATAAAAATCACCAAAGTCTTCAAAGTTGTTTTTAGTTGTCATATTAATAACAATAACATTAATAATAATAATACTAATAGTACTAAATTTGCTTATATACAAGCGCTTAATTAAGGTAACAGTTTTTGGTTTCTTGCTTATATCTCGAAAACAGTTACTCCTATCAATTTTTATCTTTCTTTAAAAATTAAAGCTGATAAAATTTCCTACAAAATAGTTATTCGCATTTTTTTTGTAAGACCAACCATAAGCGAGTTATAGAGTTGGATATAAATATTCTTTAACAAAAATTTGCTTTAAAATAAAATGTTTGAATAACTGAATTTAAACTAAATTAATTGGGTCTAACACTTTAGTAGAGGAAAAAGGAGAAGACATAAAAGTCACTAAAGGTCTCAGAGTCGTCTTTAGTCGTCATATTAATAACAATAGCATTAATAATAATAATAATACTAATAGTACTAAATTTGCTTATATGCAAACGCTTAATTAAGGTAACAGTTTTTTGGTTTCTTGCTTATATCTCGAAAACAGTTACTCCTATCAATTTTTATCTCTTTACTAAAATTAAAGCTGACAAAATTTCCTACAAAATAGTTATTTGCATTTTTCATGTAGGACTAACCATAAGCGAGATATATGACTGACAATAATTAATATTTAAAAAAAAAGTGCTTTAACAGAAAATGTTTTGTGATTTAAAATACACTTAATTTATTGAGTCCAACACTTTATTAGAGGAAAAAGGAGGTGACATAAAAGTCACTGAAGTCTTTAGAGTCGTTTTTAAATGCTGCATCTTCGACTTCGTCTCAAACATTGAAAACTGTATTACATTTTTGTTCAGTAACTGTAACAGTTTTCACTTTGGTTTTTTGCTTATATCTCGAAAACCGTTACTCCTATCAAATTTTATCTTTTTTTCAAAATTAAAGCGGATAAAATTTCCTACAAAATAGTTATTTGCCAATTTCCTGTAGGACGAACCATAGGCGAGTTATAGAGTTGGATATAAATAATCTTTAACAAAAATTTGCTTTAAAATAAAATGTTTGAAAAACCGAAATTGAACTAAATTAATTGGGTCTAACACTTTAGTGGAGAAAAAAGGAGAAGACATAAAAATCACCAAAGTCTTCAAAGTTGTTTTTAGTCGTCATATTAATAACAATAACATTAATAATAATAATACTTATAGTACTAAATTTGCTTATATGCAAGCGCTTAATTAAGGTAAGAGTTTTTTGGTTTCTTGCTTATATCTCGAAAACAGTTACTCCTATCAATTTTTATCTTTTTACTAATAATAAAGCTGATAAAATTTGCAACAAAATAGTTATTTGCATTTTTCTTGTAGGATCAACCATAAGCGAGTTATAGAGTTGGATATTAATAATATTCAACAAAAATTTGCTTTAAAATAAAATGTTTGAAAAACTGAAATTAAACTAAATTAATTGGGTCTAGCATTTTAGTAGAGGAAAAAGGAGAAAACATAAAAGTCACTAAAGTTTTCAGAGTCGTCTTTAGTCGTCATATTTATAACAATAACATTAATAATAATAATACTTATAGTACTAAATTTGCTTATATGCATGCGCTTAATTAAGGTAACAGTTTTTTGGTTTCTTGCTTATATCTCGAAAACAGTTACTCCTATCAATTTTTATCTCTTTACTAAAATTAAAGCTGACAAAATTTCCTACAAAATAGTTATTTGCATTTTTCATGTAGGACTAACCATAAGCGAGATATATGATTGACAATAATTAATATTTAAAAAAAAAAGTGCTTTAACAGAAAATGTCTTGTGATTTAAAATACACTTAATTTATTGGGTCTAACACTTTATTAGAGGAAAAAGGAGGTGACATAAAAGTCACTGAAGTCTTTAGAGTCGTTTTTAAATGCTGCATCTTCGACTTCGTCTCAAACATTGAAAACTGTATTACATTTTTGTTCAGTAACTGTAACAGTTTTCACTTTGGTTTTTTGCTTATATCTCAAAAACCGTTACTCCTATCAAATTTTATCTTTTTTTCAAAATTAAAGCGGATAAAATTTCCTACAAAATAGTTTTTGCAAATTGCCTGCAGGACGAACCATAGGCGAGTTATAGAGTTGGATATAAATAATTTTTAACAAAAATTTGCTTTAAAATAAAATGTTTGAAAAACTGAAATTAAACTAAATTAATTGGGTCTAGCATTTTAGTAGAGGAAAAAGGAGGAGACATAAAAGTCACTAAAGTTTTCAGAGTCGTCTTTAGTCGTCATATTAATAACAATAACAATAATAATAATAATACTTATAGTACTAAATTTGCTTATATGCATGCGCTTAATTAAGGTAACAGTTTTTTGGTTTCTTGCTTATATCTCGAAAACAGTTACTCCTATCAATTTTTATCTTTCTTTAAAAATTAAAGCTGATAAAATTTCATACAAAATAGTTATTTGCATTTCTTTTGTAGGACCAACCATAAGCGAGTTATAGAGTTGGATATAAATAATCTTTAACAAAAATTTGCTTTAAAATAAGATGTTTGAAAAACCGAAATTAAACTAAATTAATTGGGTCTAACACTTTAGTAGAGAAAAAAGGAAAAGACATAAAAATCACCAAAGTCTTCAAAGTTGTTTTTAGTCGTCATATTAATAACAATAACATTAATAATAATAATACTAATAGTACTAAATTTGCTTATATGCAAACGCTTAATTAAGGTAACAGTTGTTTGGTTTCTTGCTTATATCTCGAAAACAGTTACTCTTATCAATTTTTATCTCTTTACTAAAATTAAAGCTGACAAAATTTCCTACAAAATAATTATTTGCATTTTTCATGTAGGACTAACCATAAGCGAGATATATGATTGAAAATAATTAATATTTAAAAAAAAAGTGCTTTAACAGAAAATGTCTTGTGATTTAAAATACACTTAATTTATTGGGTCCAACACTTTATTAGAGGAAAAAGGATGTGACATAAAAGTCACTGAAGTCTTTAGAGTCGTTTTTAAATGCTGCATCTTCGACTTCGTCTCAAACATTGAAAACTGTATTACATTTTTGTTCAGTAACTGTAACAGTTTTCACTTTGGTTTTTTGCTTATATTTCGAAAACCGTTACTCCTATCAAATTTTATCTTTTTTTCAAAATTAAAGCGGATAAAATTTCCTACAAAATAGTTATTTGCAAATGTCCTGTAGGACAAACCATAGGCGAGTTATAGAGTTGGATATAAATAATCTTTAACAAAAATTTGCTTTAAAATAAAATGTTTGAAAAACCGAAATTAAACTAAATTAATTGGGTCTAACACTTTAGTAGAGAAAAAAGGAGAAAACATAAAAATCACCAAAGTTTTCAAAGTTGTTTTTAGTCGTCATATTAATAACAATAACATTAATAATAATAATACTAATAGTACTAAATTTGCTTATATACTAGCGCTTAATTAAGGTAACAGTTTTTGGTTTCTTGCTTATATCTCGAAAACAGTTACTCCTATCAATTTTTATCTTTCTTTAAAAATTAAAGCTGATAAAATTTCCTACAAAATAGTTATTCGCATTTCTTTTGTAGGACCAACCATAAGCGAGTTATAGAGTTGGATATAAATAATCTTTAACAAAAATTTGCTTTAAAATAAAATGTTTGAATAACTGAAATTAAACTAAATTAATTGGGTCTAACACTTTAGTAGAGGAAAAAGGAGAAGACATAAAAGTCACTAAAGGTTTCAGAGTCGTCTTTAGTCGTCATATTAATAACAATAACATTAATAATAATAATACTAATAGTACTAAATTTGCTTATATGCAAACGCTTAATTAAGGTAACAGTTGTTTGGTTTCTTGCTTATATCTCGAAAACAGTTACTCCTATCAATTTTTATCTCTTTACTAAAATTAAAGCTGACAAAATTTCCTACAAAATAGTTATTTGCATTTTTTATGTAGAACTAACCATAAGCGAGATATATGATTGAAAATAATTAATATTTAAAAAAAAAGTGCTTTAACAGAAAATGTCTTGTGATTTAAAATACACTTAATTTATTGGGTCCAACACTTTATTAGAGGAAAAAGGAGGTGACATAAAAGTCACTGAAGTCTTTAGAGTCGTTTTTAAATGCTGCATCTTCGACTTCGTCTCAAACATTGAAAACTGTATTACATTTTTGTTCAGTAACTGTAACAGTTTTCACTTTGGTTTTTTGCTTATATTTCGAAAACCGTTACTCCTATCAAATTTTATCTTTTTTTCAAAATTAAAGCGGATAAAATTTCCTACAAAATAGTTATTTGCAAATGTGTTGTAGGACGAACCATAGGCGAGTTATAGAGTTGGATATAAATAATCTTTAACAAAAATTTGCTTTAAAATAAAATGTTTGAAAAACCGAAATTAAACTAAATTAATTGGGTCTAACACTTTAGTAGAGAAAAAAGGAGAAGACATAAAAATCACCAAAGTCTTCAAAGTTGTTTTTAGTCGTCATATTAATAACAATAACACTAATAATAATAATACTAATAGTACTAAATTTGCTTATATGCAAGCGCTTAATTAAGGTAAGAGTTTTTTGGTTTCTTGCTTATATCTCGAAAACAGTTACTCCTATCAATTTTTATCTTTTTACTAATAATAAAGCTGATAAAATTTGCAACAAAATAGTGATTTGCATTTTTCTTGTAGGATCAACCATAAGCGAGTTATAGAGTTGGATATTAATAATATTCAACAAAAATTTGCTTTAAAATAAAATGTTTGAAAAACTGAAATTAAACTAAATCAATTGGGTCTAGCATTTTAGTAGAGGAAAAAGGAGGAGACATAAAAGTCACTAAAGTTTTCAGAGTCGTCTTTAGTCGTCATATTAATAACAATAACATTAATAATAATAATACTTATAGTACTAAATTTGCTTATATGCATGCGCTTAATTAAGGTAACAGTTTTTTGGTTTCTTGCTTATATCTCGAAAACAGTTACTCCTATCAATTTTTATCTCTTTACTAAAAATAAAGCTGACAAAATTTCCTACAAAATAGTTATTTGCATTTTTCATGTAGGACTAACCATAAGCGAGATATATGATTGACAATAATTAATATTTAAAAAAAAAGTGCTTTAACAGAAAATGTCTTGTGATTTAAAATACACTTAATTTATTGGGTCTAACACTTTATTAGAGGAAAAAGGAGGTGACATAAAAGTCACTGAAGTTTTTAGGGTCGTTTTTAAATGCTGCATCTTCGACTTCGTCTCAAACATTGAAAACTGTATTACATTTTTGTTCAGTAACTGTAACAGTTTTCACTTTGGTTTTTTGCTTATATCTCGAAAACCGTTACTCCTATCAAATTTTATCTTTTTTTCAAAATTAAAGCGGATAAAATTTCCTACAAAATAGTTATTTGCAAATTTCCTGTAGGACGAACCATAGGCGAGTTATAGAGTTGGATATAAATAATTTTTAACAAAAATTTGCTTTAAAATAAAATGTTTGAAAAACTGAAATTAAACTAAATTAATTGGGTCTAGCATTTTAGTAGAGGAAAAAGGAGGAGACATAAAAGTCACTAAAATTTTCAGAGTCGTCTTTAGTCGTCATATTAATAACAATAACATTAATAATAATAATACTTATAGTACTAAATTTGCTTATATGCATGCGCTTAATTAAGGTAACAGTTTTTTGGTTTCTTGCTTATATCTCGAAAACAGTTACTCCTATCAATTTTTATCTTTCTTTAAAAATTAAAGCTGATAAAATTTCATACAAAATAGTCATTTTCATTTCTTTTGTAGGACCAACCATAAGCGAGTTATAGAGTTGGATATAAATAATCTTTAACAAAAATTTGCTTTAAAATAAAATGTTTGAAAAACCGAAATTAAACTAAATTAATTGGGTCTAACACTTTAGTAGAGAAAAAAGGAGAAGACATAAAAATCACCAAAGTTTTCAAAGTTGTTTTTAGTCGTCATATTTATAACAATAACATTAATAATAATAATACTAATAGTACTAAATTTGCTTATATGCAAACGCTTAATTAAGGTAACAGTTGTTTGGTTTCTTGCTTATATCTCGAAAACAGTTACTCTTATCAATTTTTATCTCTTTACTAAAATTAAAGCTGACAAAATTTCCTACAAAATAGTTATTTGCATTTTTCATGTAGGACTAACCATAAGCGAGATATATGATTGAAAATAATTAATATTTAAAAAAAAAGTGCTTTAACAGAAAATGTCTTGTGATTTAAAATACACTTAATTTATTGAGTCCAACACTTTATTAGAGGAAAAAGGAGGTGACATAAAAGTCACTGAAGTCTTTAGAGTCGTTTTTAAATGCTGCATCTTCGACTTCGTCTCAAACATTGAAAACTGTATTACATTTTTGTTCAGTAACTGTAACAGTTTTTACTTTGGTTTTTTGCTTATATTTCGAAAACCGTTACTCCTATCAAATTTTATCTTTTTTTCAAAATTAAAGCGGATAAAATTTCCTACAAAATAGTTATTTGCAAATGTCCTGTAGGACGAACCATAGGCGAGTTATAGAGTTGGATATAAATAATCTTTAACAAAAATTTGCTTTAAAATAAACTGTTTGAAAAACCGAAATTAAACTAAATTAATTGGGTCTAACAATTTAGTAGAGAAAAAAGGAGAAGACATAAAAATCACCAAAGTCTTCAAAGTTGTTTTTAGTCGTCATATTAATAACAATAACATTAATAATAATAATACTAATAGTACTAAATTTGCTTATATACAAGCGCTTAATTAAGGTAACAGTTTTTGGTTTCTTGCTTATATCTCGAAAACAGTTACTCCTATCAATTTTTATCTTTCTTTAAAAATTAAAGCTGATAAAATTTCCTACAAAACAGTTATTCTTATTTCTTTTGTAGGACCAACCATGAGCGAGTTATAGAGTTGGATATAAATATTCTTTAACAAAAATTTGCTTGAAAATAAAATGTTTGAATAACTGAAATTAAACTAAATTAATTGGGTCTAACACTTTAGTAGAGGAAAAAGGAGAAGACATAAAAGTCACTAAAGGTTTCAGAGTCGTCTTTAGTCGTCATATTAATAACAATAACATTAATAATAATAATACTAATAGTACTAAATTTGCTTATATGCAAACGCTTAATTAAGGTAACAGTTGTTTGGTTTCTTGCTTATATCTCGAAAACAGTTATTCCTATCAATTTTTATCTCTTTACTAAAATTAAAGCTGACAAAATTTCCTACAAAATAGTTATTTGCATTTTTCATGTAGGACTAACCATAAGCGAGATGAATGATTGAAAATAATTAATATTTAAAAAAAAAGTGCTTTAACAGAAAATGCCTTGTGATTTAAAATACACTTAATTTATTGGGTCCAACACTTTATTAGAGGAAAAAGGAGGTGACATAAAAGTCACTGAAGTCTTTAGAGTCGTTTTTAAATGCTGCATCTTCGACTTCGTCTCAAACATTGAAAACTGTATTACATTTTGGTTCAGTAACTGTAACAGTTTTCACTTTGGTTTTTGCTTATATTTCGAAAACCGTTACTCCTGTCAAATTTTATCTTTTTTTCAAAATTAAAGCGGATGAAATTTCCTACAAAATAGTTATTTGCAAATGTCCTGTAGGACGAACCATAGGCGAGTTATAGAGTTGGATATAAATAATCTTTAACAAAAATTTGCTTTAAAATATAATGTTTGAAAAACCGAAATTAAACTAAATTAATTGGGTCTAACACTTTAGTAGAGAAAAAAGGAGAAGACATAAAAATTACCAAAGTCTTCAAAGTTGTTTTTAGTCGTCATATTAATAACAATAACATTAATAATAATAATACTAATAGTACTAAATTTGCTTATATACAAGCGCTTAATTAAGGTAACAGTTTTTGGTTTCTTGCTTATATCTCGAAATCAGTTACTCCTATCAATTTTTATCTCTCTTTAAAAATTAAAGCTGATAAAATTTCCTACAAAATAGTTATTCGCATTTCTTTTGTAAGACCAACCATAAGCGAGTTATAGAGTTGGATATAAATATTCTTTAACAAAAATTTGCTTTAAAATAAAATGTTTGAATAACTGAAATTAAACTAAATTAATTGGGTCTAACACTTTAGTAGAGGAAAAAGGAGAAGACATAAAAGTCACTAAAGGTTTCAGAGTCGTCGTTAGTCGTCATATTAATAACAATAACATTAATAATAATAATACTAATAGTACTAAATTTGCTTATATGCAAACGCTTAATTAAGGTAACAGTTTTTTGGTTTCTGGCTTATATCTCGAAAACAGTTACTCCTATCAATTTTTATCTCTTTACTAACATTAAAGCTGACAAAATTTCCTACAAAATAGTTATTTGCATTTTTCATGTAGGACTAACCATAAGCGAGATATATGATTGACAATAATTAATATTTAAAAAAAAAGTGCTTTAACAGAAAATGTCTTGTGATTTAAAATACACTTAATTTATTGGGTCCAACACTTTATTAGAGGAAAAAGGAGGTGACATAAAAGTCACTGAAGTCTTTAGAGTCGTTTTTAAATGCTGCATCTTCGACTTCGTCTCAAACATTGAAAACTGTATTACATTTTTGTTCAGTAACTGTAACAGTTTTTACTTTGGTTTTTTGCTTATATCTCGAAAACCGTTACTTCTATCAAATTTTATCTTTTCTTCAAAATTAAAGCGGATAAAATTTCCTACAAAAAAGTTATTTACAAATTTCCTGTAGGACGAACCATAGGCGAGTTATAGAGTTGGATATAAATAATCTTTAACAAAAATTTGCTTTAAAATAAAATGTTTGAAAAACCGAAATTAAACTAAATTAATTGGGTCTAACACTTTAGTAGGGAAAAAAGGAGAAGACATAAAAATCACCAAAATCTTCAAAGTTGTTTTTAGTCGTCATATTAATAACAATAACATTAATAATAATAATACTAATAGTACTAAATTTGCTTATATGCAAGCGCTTAATTAAGGTAAGAGTTTTTTGGTTTCTTGCTTATATCTCGAAAACAGTTACTCTTATCAATTTTTATCTTTCTTTAAAAATTAAAGCTAATAAAATTTTCTACAAAATAGTTATTCGCGTTTCTTTTGTAGGACCAACCATAAGCGAGTTATAGAGTTGGATATAAATAATCTTTAACAAAAATTTGCTTTAAAATAAAATGTTTGAAAAACCGAAATTAAACTAAATTAATTGGGTCTAACACTTTAGTAGAGAAAAAAGGAGAAGACATAAAAATCACCAAAGTCTTTAAAGTTGTTTTTAGTCGTCATATTAATAACAATAACATTAATAATAATAATACTAATAGTACTAAATTTGCTTATATGCAAACGCTTAATTAAGGTAACAGTTTTTTGGTTTCTTGCTTATATCTCGAAAACAGTTACTCCTATCAATTTTTATCTCTTCACTAAAATTAAAGCTGACAAAATTTCCTACAAAATAGTTATTTGCATTTTTCATGTAGGACTAACCATAAGCGAGATATATGATTGACAATAATTAATATTTAAAAAAAAAGTGCTTTAACAGAAAATGTCTTGTGATTTAAAATACACTTAATTTATTGGGTCCAACACTTTATTAGAGGAAAAAGCAGGTGACATAAAAGTCACTGAAGTCTTTAGAGTCGTTTTTAAATGCTGCATCTTCGAATTCGTCTCAAACATTGAAAACTGTATTACATTTTTGTTCAGTAACTGTATCAGTTTTCACTTTGGTTTTTTACTTATATCTCGA
>NC_087400.1:13915711-13918211 GCF_031307605.1 Tribolium castaneum
ATAGAAGCAGTTTATCCTGTTTGTTCCTTTGCTTACATAAGAGCAAACTTTTATAAAGCGTAACTAAAGCCACATATTCTGACACAAAAAAACGAATTACGTTATAGACTTGACGAGAACGGCGTATCTCGGACTCTTGTAGGACTCTTATAGAAACAAAAAGTATCAGTTTGAAATAAAACAAATTATTTTTGTTGACTCTTAGTCCGAATTGTTCATCAGTTCAAACAAAAACGGCTTATTTTAGACGATCTTTTGCTTTGAACATGAAAACTTACATCGAACAGACTAAAAACGTATAAATCTGGCATAAAAGAGCAATTTATGTATCACTTTGTATAAAGGCAGCTAATCCTATTCGTTTCATTGCTAAAATAGACTAAATTGTTATTAATCCTAACAAAAACGCAGTATTTTGGCACAAAATACTAATTACATTATAGTTATGACGAGAATAGCTTATTTGGAATGATTCTATGCTTCCAAACGAGTAAATTTTTATTAAACAGATGCCAAACATTATGTTTTGTCCTATAATGACATTTTATATTGCAGTTTGTATTAAAACAAAGTATTTTCGTTGATTCTTTGTTTGAAGCAGCAAACCTAACATTAAAAAATCTGAAAATTTTGTATTCGGACACAAACCACCGAATTTTGTATCAGTTTAGACAAAAACGGTTGATTTTCGACAATATTTTGCTTTGAACAAGAAAACTTATATCAAACAGACTAAAAACGTCTTATTTTAGCACAAAACAAAAGATTTGCGTTATAGTCTTGACGAGAACTGTTAATTTCAAACGATTCTATGCTTTGAAACCAGTATACTTTCACTAAACAGAGGCAAAACGTCTGATTTCGCCTTTGAAAAACGATTTTTGTCACAGTTTGGATTAAAACCAATTATTTTCGTTTATTCATTGTTACAAACAAGAAACCTTACATCAAAGAAACTAAAAACTCCTTATTCAGGCACAGAAATTCGAATTACGTTTCAGTCTGGACAAAAACTGCTTATTTTAGACGATCCTTTGTTTTGAACACGAAAACTTACATTAAAAAGATTAAAAACGTCTTATTCTGGCTGAAAACTGCAAATTATATATTACTCTAGATAAAAGCAATTTATCCTGATTACTCCTTTACTTAGAATAGAGTAAACTTGTATAAAACTTAATAAAAACATTAAATTTCGTCTTAAAGAAATAATTTACGTAATAGTTTTGACCAGCACTGTTAATTTCAAGCGATTTTATGATTGGAAACGAATGAACTTTTATGAGGCAGATGCAAAACCACATATTACCATATAAAGTATTACCTTTTGCAACAAGAAATTTTATGTCAAAGTAACTGAAAATTTCGTATCCATGCACAAATATCGAATTACGTATCAGTTTAGGCAAATACAGCTAATTTTAAACGATTCCTTGCTATAAACAAGAAAAATTTTATCAAACATATTAAAAACGTTTTATTCTCGAAAATAAGAGCAAATTATGTATCAGTTTTAACAAAAGCGGATTACTCTGTTTGATTCTATTCTTAGAGTAGAATAAACTACTATAAAACGTAATGAAAACTCTATATTCAAGCTCAAAAGAACAAATTACGTTATATTTTTGACAAAAAAAAATATTTCGGACGATTACATTCTTCGAAGTTAGCAAACTTTAATTAAACAAGTGCAAAAGCTAATACTTTGCTTTAAAATGACGATTTATGTGGTAATATGGTGTTTTGCATCTGTCCTATAAAAGTTTACTCGTTTCGCTCCATTGAATCATTCGAAATAAATTATTTTGCCACAACAACAACGAAAATAATTTGTTTTTGTTTAAACTGTAACTTAAGTAGTTTTTATAAAACGAACTAAGACGTTTGGCATCTGTTTAGTGAAAGTTTTCTCGTTTGGGGGCATAAAATCGTTTGAAATTAACAGTTCTGGTCAAAACTATAACGTAAATTATTTCTTTGAGACGAAATTTAAAGTTTTCATTAAGTTTTATGCAAGTTTGCCCTATTCTAAGCAAAGGAGTAATCAGGATAAACTGCTTTTATCCAAAGTAATACATAATTTGCAGTTTTGAGCCAGAATAAGACGTTTTTAATCTTTTTAATGTAAGTTTTCGTGTTCAAAAGAAAGGATCATCTAAAATAAGCAGTTTCTGTCCAAACTGAAATGTAATTTGATTTTCTGTGTCTGAATAAGATGTTTTCAGTTTCTTTGATGTAAGGTTTCTTGTTTGTAACAATGAATAAACGAAAATAATTGGTTTTAATCCAAACTGTGACATAAATCGTTTTTCAAAGGCGAAATCAGACGTTTTGCCTCTGTTTAGTGAAAGTATACTGGTTTCAAAGCATAGAATCGTTTGAAATTAACAGTTCTCGTCAAGACTATAACGCAAATCTTTTGTTTTGTGCTAAAATAAGACGTTTTTAGTCTGTTTGATATAAGTTTTCTTGTTCAAAGCAAAATATTGTCGAAAATCAA
>NC_087400.1:13925711-13933211 GCF_031307605.1 Tribolium castaneum
TTTTATCAGCTTTAATTTTGAAAAAAAGATAAAAATTGATAGGAGTAACTGTTTTCGAGATGTAAGCAAAAAACCAATAAGAAAACTGTAACTGTTACTGAATAAAAATGTAATTCAGTTTTCAATGTTTGAGACGAAGACGAAAATGCAGCATTTAAAAACGACTCTGAAGACTTCAGTGACTTTTATGTCACCTCCTTTTTCTTCTAATAAAGTATTGGACCAAATAAATTAAGCGTATTTTAAATTATAAGACATTTTCTGTTAAAGCACTTTTTTTTAAAATATTAATTATTTTCAAACTTATATCTCGCTTATGGTTAGTTCTACATGAAAAATGCAAATAACTATTTTGTAGGAAATTTTAGCAGCTTTAATTTTAGTAAAAAAATAAAAATTGATAGGAGTAACTGATTTCGAGATATAAGCAAAAAACCAAAAAACTGTTACCTTAATTAAGCGCTTGCATATAAGCAAATTTAGTACTATAAGTATTATTATTATTAATGTTATTGTTATTAATATGACGACTAAAAACGTCTCTGAAGACTTTGGTGACTTTTATGTCTTCTCCTTTTTCCTCTACTAAATTGTTAGATCCAATTAATTTAGTTTAATTTCGGTTTTTCAAACATTTTATTTTAAAGCAAATTTTTGTTAAATATTATTTATATTCAACTCTATAACTCGCTTATGGTTGGTCTTACAAAAGAAATGCAAATAACTATTTTGTAGGAAATTTCATCCGCTTTAATTTTGAAAAAAAAATAAAAATTGATAGGAGTAACTGTTTTCGAGATATGAGCAAAAAACCAAAGTGAAAACTGTTACAGTTACTGAACAAAAATGTAATTCAGTTTTCAATGTTTGAGACGAAGTCAAAAATGCAGCATTTAAAAACGACTCTGAAGACTTCAGTGATTTTTATGTCACCTCCTTTTCCTTCTAATAAAGTATTGGATCCAATAAATTAAGTGTATTTTAAATCACAAGACATTTTCTGTTAAAGCACTTTTTTTTAAATATTAATTATTTTCATACTTATATCTCGCTTATGGTTAGTCCTACATAAAAAATGGAAATAACTATTTTGTAGGAAATTTTATCAGCTTTAATTTTAGTAAAAAGATAAAAATTGATAGGAGTAACTGATTTCGAGATATAAGCAAGAAACCAAAAAACTGCTACCTTAATTAAGCGTTTGGATATAAGCAAATTTTGTACTATTAGTATTATTATTATTAATGTTATTGTTATTAATATGACGACTAAAGGCGACTCTGAAACCTTTAGTAACTTTTATGTCTTCTCCTTTTTCCTCTACTAAAGTGTTAGACACAATTAATTTAGTTTAATTTCAGTTATTCAAACATTTTATTTTAAAGCAAATTTTTGTTAAATATTATTTATATCTAACTCTATAACTCGCTTATGGTTGGTCCTACAAGAAAAATGCAAATAACTATTTTGTAGCAAATTTTATCAGCTTTAATTTTGAAAAAACGATAAAAATTGATAGGAGTAACTGTTTTCGAGATATAAGCAAAAAAGCAATAAGAAAACTCTAACTGTTACTGAACAAAAATGTAATTCAGTTTTTAATGTTTGAGACAAAGACAAAAATGCAGCATTTAAAAACGACTCTGAAGACTTCAGTGACTTTTATGTCACCTCCTTTTTCTTCTAATAAAGTATTGGACCCAATAAATTAAGTGTATTTTAAATCACAGTTTTTTGGTTTCTTGCTTATATCTCGAAAACAGTTACTCCTATCAATTTTTATCTTTTTACTAAAATTAAAGCTGACAAAATTTCCTACAAAATAGTTATTTGCATTTTTCATGTAGAACTAACCATAAGCGAGATATATGTTTGAAAATAATTAATATTAAAAAAAAAGTGCTTTAACAGAAAATGTCTTGTGATTTAAAATACACTTAATTTATTGGGTCAAACATTTTATTAGAGGAAAAAGGAGGTGACATAAAAGTCACTGGGGTCTTTAGAGTTGTTTTTAAATGCTGCATCTTCGACTTCGTCTCAAACATTGAAAACTGTATTACATTTTTGTTCAGTAACTGTTACAGTTTTCACTTTGGTTTTTTGCTTATATCTCGAAAACCGTTACCCCTATCAAATTTTATCTTTTTTTCAAAATTAAAGCGGATAAAATTTCCTACAAAATAGTTATTTGCAAATTTCCTGTAGGACGAACCATAGGCGAGTTATAGAGTTGGATATAAATAATTTTTAACAAAAATTTGCTTTAAAATAAAATGTTTGAAAAACTGAAATTAAACTAAATTAATTGGGTCTAGCATTTTAGTAGAGGAAAAAGGAGGAGACATAAAAGTCACTAAAGTTTTCAGAGTCGTCTTTAGTCGTCATATTAATAACAATAACATTAATAATAATAATACTTATAGTACTAAATTTGCTTATATGCATGCGCTTAATTAAGGTAACAGTTTTTTGGTTTCTTGCTTATATCTCGAAAACAGTTACTCCTATCAATTTTTATCTTTTTTTAAAAATTAAAGCTGATAAAATTCCATACAAAATAGTTATTTGCATTTCTTTTGTAGGACCAACCATAGGCGAGTTATAGAGTTGGATATAAATAATTTTTAACAAAAATTTGCTTTAAAATAAAATGTTTGAAAAACCGAAATTAAACTAAATTAATTGGGTCTAACACTTTAGTAGAGAAAAAAGGAGAAAACATAAAAATCACCAAAGTCTTCAAAGTTGTTTTTAGTCGTCATATTAATAACAATAACATTAATAATAATAATACTAATAGTACTAAATTTGCTTATATGCAAGCGCTTAATTAAGGTAAGAGTTTTTTGGTTTCTTGCTTATATCTCGAAAACAGTTACTCCTATCAATTTTTATCTCTTTACTAAAATTAAAGCTGAGTTAGTTTAATTTCAGATTTTCAAACATTTTATTTTAAAGCAAATTTTTGTTAAATAAATTTAATATCCAACTCTATAACTTGCTTATGGTTGGTTCTACAAGAAAAATGCAAATAACTATATTGTAGCAAATTTTATCAGCTTTAATTTTAGTAAAAAAATAAAAATTGATAAGTGTAACTGTTTTCGAGATATAAACAAGAAACCAAAAAACTGTTACCTTAATTAAGCGTTTGCATATAAGCAAATTTAGTACTCAGATTTAAAATGAGTTATTAATTTTAGACAATTTCTTGCCTAAAAACACAGATCACAGATGATCTCTTGCGTAGAAATGAGAAAACGCTTAGATAACACAAAATAGGCTTCATTTTTGCTTAGAAAAACTAAGCGTTAATTTAGAAAGAAAATCATTATTATAAGTATTATTATTATAATTATTATTTTTATTATTATTGTTATTATTTTTATTACTATTATTATTATTATTATTATAATAATTATTATTATTATTATTATTATTATTATTAAAAACCGATTATAAGTTTTGTATAGTAAATGTTTTTATACCAGTTTTAAAATGAGTGATTAATGTTTGACAATTTCTTGCCTAAAACTATAAAATGGCTTAGAGTGCCAAAAACACAGATCACACATGATCTTTTCGATTGAAATGAGAAAACGCTCATGTAACACACAAAATAAACTTCATTTTTCCTTATTAAAAGTATTATTATTATTATTACTTTTATTACTAATACTATTATTATTATTAATATTATTGTTGTTATTATTATTATTATTATTATTATTATTATTATTATTAATATTATTATTAATATTATTATTATTATTATTATTATTATTATTATTATTATTATTATTATTATTAACTTTTGTATAGTAAATGTTTTTTTTCCAGCTTTAAAATGAGTTATTAATTTTAGACAATTTTTTGCCTATAAACTATAAATTGGCTTAGATTGCCTAAAAACACAGATCACACATGATCTTTTGCATAGAAATGAGAAAACGCTCATGTAACACACAAAATAAACTTCATTTTTCCTTATTAAAAGTATTATTATTATTATTATTACTTTTATTACTATTACTATTATTATTATTATTATTATTATTATTATTATTATTATTAGTGTTATTATTATTATTATTATTATTATTATTATTAACTTTTGTATAGTAAATGTTTTTATACCAGTTTTAAAATGAGTTATTAATTTTAGACAATTTCTTGCCTAAAAACACAGATCACAGATGATCTCTTGCACAGAAATGAGAATACGCTCATATAACACACAAAATAAGCTTCATTTTTGCTTAGAAAAACTAAGCTTTAATTTAAAAAGAAATTCATTATTATAAGTATTATTATTATTATTATTATTATTATTATTATTATTATTATTATTATTATTATTATTATTATTATTATTATTATTATTATTATTATTATTATTATTATTATTATTATTATTATTATTATTATTATTATTATTATTAAAAACCGATTATAACTTTTGTATAGTAAATGTTTTTATACCAGTTTTAAAATGAGTGATTAATTTTAGCCAATTTCTTGTCTAAAAACTATAAAATGGCTTAGATTGCCTAAAAACACAGATCACACATGATTTTTTACATAGAAATGAGAAAACGCTCATGTAACTCACAAAATAAACTTCATTTTTCCTTATTAAAAGTATTATTATTATTATTTTTATTACTATTATTATTATTATTATTTTCATTAACTTTTGTATAGTAAATGTTTTTATACCAGTTTTGAAATGAGTTATTAATTTTAGACAATTACTTGCCTAAAAACACAGATCACAGATGATCTCTTGCATAGAAATGAGAAAACGCTCATGTAACACACAAAATAAGCTTCATTTTTCCTTATTAAAAGTATTATTATTATTATTACTTTTATTACTATTACTATTACTATTATTATTATTATTGTTATTAATATTATTATTATTATTAATATTACTATTATTATTATTATTATTAACTTTTGTATAGTAAATGTTTTTATACCAGTTTTAAAATGAGTTATTAATTTTAGACATTTTCTTGCCTAAAAACACAGATCACAGATGATCTCTTCCATAGAAATGAGAAAACGCTCATATAACACACAAAACAAGCTTTATTTTTGCTTAGAAAACTAAGCTTACTTTCATTACTATTATTATTATTATTATTGTTATTATCATTATTATTATTATTATTATTATTATTATTATTATTATTATTATTATTATTATTATTAAAAACTTATATTAAACAGACAGAAAACGTATTCTGTCACAAAAGAGCTTATTATGTATCACTTTAAATAGAAGCAGTTTATCCTGTTTGTTCCTTTGCTTACATAAGAGCAAACTTTTATAAAGCGTAACTAAAGCCACATATTCTGACACAAAAAAACGAATTACGTTATAGACTTGACGAGAACGGCGTATCTCGGACTCTTGTAGGACTCTTATAGAAACAAAAAGTATCAGTTTGGATTAAAACAAATTATTTTTGTTGACTCTTAGTCCGAATTGTTCATCAGTTCAAACAAAAACGGCTTATTTTAGACGATCTTTTGCTTTGAACAAGAAAACTTACATCGAACAGACTAAAAACGTATAAATCTGGCATAAAAGAGCAATTTATGTATCACTTTGTATAAAGGCAGCTAATCCTATTCGTTTCATTGCTAAAATAGACTAAATTGTTATTAATCCTAACAAAAACGCAGTATTTTGGCACAAAATACTAATTACATTATAGTTATGACGAGAATAGCTTATTTGGAATGATTCTATGCTTCCAAACGAGTAAATTTTTATTAAACAGATGCCAAACATCATGTTTTGTCCTATAATGACATTTTATATTGCAGTTTGTATTAAAACAAAGTATTTTCGTTGATTCTTTGTTTGAAGCAGCAAACCTAACATTAAAGAATCTGAAAACTTTGTATTCGGACACAAACCACCGAATTTTGTATCAGTTTAGACAAAAACGGTTGATTTTCGACAATATTTTGCTTTGAACAAGAAAACTTATATCAAACAGACTAAAAACGTCTTATTTTAGCACAAAACAAAAGATTTGCGTTATAGTCTTGACGAGAACTGTTAATTTCAAACGATTCTATGCTTTGAAACCAGTATACTTTCACTAAACAGAGGCAAAACGTCTGATTTCGCCTTTGAAAAACGATTTTTGTCACAGTTTGGATTAAAACCAATTATTTTCGTTTATTCATTGTTACAAACAAGAAACCTTACATCAAAGAAACTGAAAACTCCTTATTCAGGCACAGAAATTCGAATTACGTTTCAGTCTGAACAAAAACTGCTTATTTTAGACGATCCTTTGTTTTGAACACGAAAACTTACATTAAAAAGATTAAAAACGTCTTATTCTGGCTGAAAACTGCAAATTATATATTACTCTAGATAAAAGCAATTTATCCTGATTACTCCTTTACTTAGAATAGAGTAAACTTGTATAAAACTTAATAAAAACTTTAAATTTCGTCTTAAAGAAATAATTTACGTAATAGTTTTGACCAGCACTGTTAATTTCAAGCGATTTTATGAAACGAATGAACTTTTATGAGGCAGATGCAAAACCACATATTACCATATAAAGTATTACCTTTTGCAACAAGAAATTTTACGTCAAAGTAACTGAAAATTTCGTATCCATGCACAAATATCGAATTACGTATCAGTTTAGGCAAATACAGCTAATTTTAAACGATTCCTTGCTATAAACAAGAAAAATTTTATCAAACATATTGAAAACGTTTTATTCTCGAAAATAAGAGCAAATTATGTATCAGTTTTAACAAAAGCGGATTACTCTGTTTGATTCTATGCTTAGAGTAGAGTAAACTACTATAAAACGTAATGAAAACTCTATATTCAAGCTCAAAAGAACAAATTACGTTATAATTTTGACAAAAAAAATATTTCGGACGATTACATTCTTCGAAGTTAGCAAACTTTAATTAAACAAGTGCAAAAGCTAATACTTTGCTTTAAAATGACGATTTATGTGGTAATATGGTGTTTTGCATCTGTCCTATAAAAGTTTACTCGTTTCGCTCCATTGAATCATTCGAAATAAATTATTTTGCCACAACAACGAAAATAATTTGTTTTTGTTTAAACTGTAACTTAAGTAGTTTTTATAAAACGAACTAAGACGTTTGGGATCTGTTTAGTGAAAGTTTTCTCGTTTGGGGGCATAAAATCGTTTGAAATTAACAGTTCTGGTCAAAACTATAACGTAAATTATTTCTTTGAGACGAAATTTAAAGTTTTCATTAAGTTTTATGCAAGTTTGCTCTATTCTAAGCAAAGGAGTAATCAGGATAAACTGCTTTTATCCAAAGTAATACATAATTTGCAGTTTTGAGCCAGAATAAGACGTTTTTAATCTTTTTAATGTAAGTTTTCGTGTTCAAAAGAAAGGATCGTCTAAAATAAGCAGTTTCTGTCCAAACTGAAGCGTAATTTGATTTTCTGTGTCTGAATAAGAGGTT
>NC_087400.1:13938211-13963211 GCF_031307605.1 Tribolium castaneum
TTATTTTCAAACATATATCTCGCTTATGGTTAGTCCTACATGAAAAATGCAAATAACTATTTTGTAGGAAATTTTGTCAGCTTTAATTTTAGTAAAAAGATAAAAATTGATAGGAGTAACTGTTTTCGAGATATAAGCAAGAAACCAAAAAACTGTGATTTAAAATACACTTAATTTATTGGGTCCAATACTTTATTAGAAGAAAAAGGAGGTGACATAAAAGTCACTGAAGTCTTCAGAGTCGTTTTTAAATGCTGCATTTTTGTCGTCGTCTCAAACATTAAAAACTGAATTACATTTTTGTTCAGTAACAGTTAGAGTTTTCTTATTGCTTTTTTGCTTATATCTCGAAAACAGTTACTCCTATCAATTTTTATCTTTTTTTCAAAATTAAAGCTGATGAAATTTCCTACAAAATAGTTATTTGCATTTCTTTTGTAAGACCAACCATAAGCGAGTTATAGAGTTAGATATAAATAATATTTAACAAAAATTTGCTTTAAAATAAAATGTTTGAATAACTGAAATTAAACTAAATTAATTGTGTCTAACACTTTAGTAGAGGAAAAAGGAGAAGACATAAAAGTTACTAAAGGTTTCAGAGTCGTCTTTAGTCGTCATATTAATAACAATAACATTAATAATAATAATACTAATAGTACAAAATTTGCTTATATGCAAGCGCTTAATTAAGGTAACAGTTTTTTGGTTTCTTGCTTATATCTCGAAATTAGTTACTCCTATCAATTTTTATCTTTTTACTAAAATTAAAGCTGCTAAAATTTCCTACAAAATAGATATTTGCATTTTTCTTGTAGGACCAACCATAAGCGAGTTATAGAGTTAGATATAAATAATATTTAACAAAAATTTGCTTTAAAATAAAATGTTTAAATAACTGAAATTAAACTAAATTAATTGTGTCTAACACTTTAGTAGAGGAAAAAGGAGAAGACATAAAAGTTACTAAAGGTTTCAGAGTCGTCTTTAGTCGTCATATTAATAACAATAACATTAATAATAATAATACTAATAGTACAAAATTTGCTTATATGCAAACGCTTAATTAAGGTAACAGTTTTTTGGTTTCTTGCTTATATCTCGAAATCAGTTAGTCCTATCAATTTTTTCCTTTTTACTAAAATTAAAGCTGATAAAATTTCCTACAAAATAGTTATTTGCATTTTTCATGTATGACTAACCATAAGCGAGATTTAAGTTTGAAAACAATTAATATTAAAAAAAAGTGCTTTAACAGAAAATGTCTTGTGATTTAAAATACACTTAATTTATTGGGTTCAATACTTTATTAGAAAAAAAAGGAGGTGACATAAAAGTCACTGAAGTCTTCAGAGTCGTTTTTAAATGCTGCATTTTCGACTTCGTCTCAAACATTGAAAACTGAATTACATTTTTGTTCAGTAACTGTAACAGTTTTCACTTTGGTTTTTTGCTTATATCTCGAAAACAGTTACTCCTATCAATTTTTATCATTCTTTCAAAATTAAAGCTGATAAAATTTCCTACAAAATAGTTATTTGCATTTCTTTTGTAAGACCAACTATACTCGTAAGTGAGTTATAGAGTTGGATATAAATAATCTTTAACAAAAATTTGCTTTAAAATAAAATGTTTGAAAACCGAAATTAAAAAATTAATAACTCATTTTAAAACTGGTATAAAAACATTTACTATACAAAAGTTATAATCGGTTTTTATTAATAATAATAGTAATAATAATAATACTATTAATAAAAATAATAATAATAATAATAATAATAATAATAATATTAATAATAATAATAATTATAGTAATAATAATAATAATAATAATAATAATAATAATAATAGTAATAAAAATAATAATAATAGTAGTAATAACGTAGTAGTAATAAATTTTATCAGCTTTAATTTTAAAAAAAAAGATAAAAATTAATAGGAGTAACTGTTTTCGAGATATAAGCAAGAAACCAAAAACTGTTACCTTAATTAAGCGCTTGTATATAAGCAAATTTAGTACTATTAGTATTATTATTATTAATGTTATTGTTATTAATATGACGACTAAAAACAACTTTGAAGGCTTTGGTGATTTTTATGTCTTCTCCTTTTTTCTATACTAAAGTGTTAGACCCAATTAATTTAGTTTAATTTCGGTTTTTCAAACATTTTATTTTAAAGCAAATTTTTGTTAAAGATTATTCTCATTTTAAAACTGGTATAAAAACATTTACTATACAAAAGTTATAATCGGTTTTTATTAATAATAATAGTAATAATAATAATAATATTAATAATAATAATAATAATAATAATAATAATAATAATAATAATAATAATAATAATAATAATAGTAATAAAAATAATAATAATAGTAGTAATAACGTCTAAAATAAGCCGTTTTTGTTTGAACTGATGAACAATTCGGACTAAGAGTGAACAAAAATAATTTGTTTTAATCCAAACTGATACTTTTTGTTTCTATAAGAGTCCTATAAGAGTCCGAGATACGCCGTTCTCGTCAAGTCTATAACGTAATTCGTTTTTTTGTGTCAGAATATGTAGCTTTAGTTACGCTTTATAAAAGTTTGCTCTTATGTAAGCAAAGAAATTAACAGGATAAACTGCTTCTATTTAAAGTGATACATAATTAGCTCATTTGTGACAGAATACGACGTTTTTTGTCTGTTTAATAGAAGTTTTTAATAATAAAAATAATAATAATAATAATAGAAATAAAAATAATAATAATAGTAATAAAGGAAAGCTTAGTTTTTTAAGCAAAAATGAAGCTTATTTTGTGTGTTATATGAGCGTTTTCTCATTTCTATGCAAGAGATCATCTGTGATCTGTGTTTTTAGTGCTTTAACAGAAAATGTCTTGTGATTTAAAATACACTTAATTTATTGGGTCCAACAATTTATTAGAGGAAAAAGGAGGTGACATAAAAGTCACTGAAGTTTTTAGAGTCGTTTTTAAATGCTGCATTTTCGACTTCGTCTCAAACATTGAAAATTGTATTACATTTTTGTTCAGTAACTGTAACAGTTTTCACTTTGGTTTTTTGCTTATATCTCGAAAACCGTTACTCCTATCAAATTTTATCTTTTTTTTAAAATTAAAGCGGATAAAATTTCCTACAAAATAGTTATTTGCAAATTTCCTGTAGGACGAACCATAGGCGAGTTATAGAGTTGGATATAAATAATCTTTAACAAAAATTTGCTTTAAAATAAAATGTTTGAAAAACTGAAATTAAACTAAATTAATTGAGTCTAGCATTTTAGTAGAGGAAAAAGGAGGAGACATAAAAGTCACTAAAGTTTTTAGAGTCGTCTTTAGTCGTCATATTAATAACAATAACATTAATAATAATAATACTTATAGTACTAAATTTGCTTATATGCATGCGCTTAATTAAGGTAACAGTTTTTTGGTTTCTTGCTTATATCTCGAAAACAGTTACTCCTATCAATTTTTATCTTTCTACTAAAATTAAAGCTGACAAAATTTCCTACAAAATAGTTATTTGCATTTTTCATGTAGGACTAACCATAAGCGAGATATATGATTGACAATAATTAATATTTAAAAAAAAAGTGCTTTAACAGAAAATGTCTTGTGATTTAAAATACACTTAATTTATTGGGTCTAACACTTTATTAGAGGAAAAAGGAGGTGACATAAAAGTCACTGAAGTCTTTAGAGTCGTTTTTAAATGCTGCATCTTCGACTTCCTCTCAAACATTGAAAACTGTATTACATTTTTGTTCAGTAACTGTAACAGTTTTCACTTTGGTTTTTTACTTATAACTCGAAAACCGTTACTCCTATCAAATTTTATCTTTTTTTCAAAATTAAAGCGGATAAAATTTCCTACAAAATAGTTATTTGCAAATTTCTTGTAGGACAAACCATAGGCGAGTTATAGAGTTGGATATAAATAATTTTTAACAAAAATTTGCTTTAAAATAAAATGTTTGAAAAACTGAAATTAAACTAAATTAATTGGGTCTAGCATTTTAGTAGAGGAAAAAGGAGGAGACATAAAAATCACTAAAGTTTTCAGAGTCGTCTTTAGTCGTCATATTAATAACAATAACATTAATAATAATAATACTTATAGTACTAAATTTGCTTATATGCATGCGCTTAATTAAGGTAACAGTTTTTTGGTTTCTTGCTTATATCTCGAAAACAGTTACTCCTATCAATTTTTATCTTTCTTTAAAAATTAAAGCTGATAAAATTTCATACAAAATAGTTATTTGCATTTCTTTTGTAGGACCAACCATAAGCGAGTTATAGAGTTGGATATAAATAATCTTTAACAAAAATTTGCTTTAAAATAAAATGTTTGAAAAACCGAAATTAAACTAAATTAATTGGGTCTAACACTTTAGTAGAGAAAAAAGGAGAAGACATAAAAATCACCAAAGTCTTCAAAGTTGTTTTTAGTCGTCATATTAATAACAATAACATTAATAATAATAATACTTATAGTACTAAATTTGCTTATATGCATGCGCTTAATTAAGGTAACAGTTTTTTGGTTTCTTGCTTATATCTCGAAAACAGTTACTCCTATCAATTTTTATCTTTCTACTAAAATTAAAGCTGACAAAATTTCCTACAAAATAGTTATTTGCATTTTTCATGTAGGACTAACCATAAGCGAGATATATGATTGACAATAATTAATATTTAAAAAAAAAGTGCTTTAACAGAAAATGTCTTGTGATTTAAAATACACTTAATTTATTGGGTCTAACACTTTATTAGAGGAAAAAGGAGGTGACATAAAAGTCACTGAAGTCTTTAGAGTCGTTTTTAAATGCTGCATCTTCGACTTCCTCTCAAACATTGAAAACTGTATTACATTTTTGTTCAGTAACTGTAACAGTTTTCACTTTGGTTTTTTGCTTATATTTCGAAAACCGTTACTCCTATCAATTTTTATCTTTCTTTAAAAATTAAAGCTGATAAAATTTCATACAAAATAATTATTTGCATTTCTTTTGTAGGACGAACCATAGGCGAGTCATAGAGTTGGATATAAATAATCTTTAACAAAAATTTGCTTTAAAATAAAATGTTTGAAAAACCGAAATTAAACTAAATTAATTGGGTCTAGCATTTTAGTAGAGGAAAAAAGAGGAGACATAAAAGTCACTAAAGTTTTCAGAGTCGTCTTTAGTCGTCATATTAATAACAATAACATTAATAATAATAATAATACTTATAGTACTAAATTTGCTTATATGCATGCGCTTAATTAAGGTAACAGTTTTTTGGTTTCTTGCTTATATCTCGAAAACAGTTACTCCTTTCAATTTTTATCTTTCTTTAAAAATTAAAGCTGATAAAATTTCATACAAAATAGTTATTTGCATTTCTTTTGTAGGACCAACCATAAGCGAGTTATAGAGTTGGATATAAATAATCTTTAACAAAAATTTGCTTTAAAATAAAATGTTTGAAAAACCGAAATTAAACTAAATTAATTGGGTCTAACACTTTAGTAGAGAAAAAAGGAGAAGACATAAAAATCACCAAAGTCTTCAAAGTTGTTTTTAGTAGTCATATTAATAACAATAACATTAATAATAATAATACTAATAGTACTAAATTTGCTTATATGCAAGCGCTTAATTAAGGTAAGAGTTTTTTGGTTTCTTGCTTATATCTCGAAAACAGTTACTCCTATTAATTTTTATCTTTTTACTAATAATAAAGCTGATAAAATTTGCAACAAAATAGTTATTTGCATTTTTCTTGTAGGACCAACCATAAGCGAGTTATAGAGTTGGATATTAATAATATTCAACAAAAATTTGCTTTAAAATAAAATGTTTGAAAAACTGAAATTAAACTAAATTAATTGTGTCTAGCATTTTAGTAGAGAAAAAAGGAGAAGACATAAAAATCACCAAAGTCTTCAAAGTTGTTTTTAGTAGTCATATTAATAACAATAACATTAATAATAATAATACTAATAGTACTAAATTTGCTTATATGCAAACGCTTAATTAAGGTAACAGTTGTTTGGTTTCTTGCTTATATCTCGAAAACAGTTACTCTTAACAATTTTTATCTCTTTACTAAAATTAAAGCTGACAAAATTTCCTACAAAATAGTTTTTTGCATTTTTCATGTAGGACTAACCATAAGCGAGATATATGATTGAAAATAATTAATATTTAAAAAAAAATTGCTTTAACAGAAAATGTCTTGTGGTTTAAAATACACTTAATTTATTGGGTCCAACACTTTATTAGAGAAAAAAGGAGGTGACATAAAAGTCACTGAAGTCTTTAGAGTCGTTTTTAAATGCTGCATCTTCGACTTCGTCTCAAATATTGAAAATTGTATTACATTTTTCTTCAGTAACTGTAACAGTTTTCACTTTGGTTTTTTGCTTATATTTCGAAAACCGTTACTCCTATCAAATTTTATCTTTTTTTCAAAATTAAAGCGGATAAAATTTCCTACAAAATAGTTATTTGCAAATGTCCTGTAGGACGAACCATAGGCGAGTTATAGAGTTGGATATAAATAATCTTTAACAAAAATTTGCTTTAAAATAAAATGTTTGAAAAACTGAAATTAAACTAAATTAATTGGGTCTAACACTTTAGTAGAGAAAAAAGGAGAAGACATAAAAATCACCAAAGTCTTCAAAGTTGTTTTTAGTCGTCATATTAATAACAATAACATTAATAATAATAATACTAATAGTACTAAATTTGCTTATATGCAAGCGCTTAATTAAGGTAAGAGTTTTTTGGTTTCTTGCTTATATCTCGAAAACAGTTACTCCTATCAATTTTTATCTTTTTACTAATAATAAAGCTGATAAAATTTGCAACAAAACAGTTATTTGCATTTTTCTTGTAGGATCAACCATAAGCGAGTTATAGAGTTGGATATTAATAATATTCAACAAAAATCTGCTTTAAAATAAAATGTTTGAAAAACTGAAATTAAACTAAATTAATTGGGTCTAGCATTTTAGTAGAGGAAAAAGGAGGAGACATAAAAGTCACTAAAGTTTTCAGAGTCGTCTTTAGTCGTCATATTAATAACAATAACATTAATAATAATAATACTTATAGTACTAAATTTGCTTATATGCATGCGCTTAATTAAGGTAACAGTTTTTTGGTTTCTTGCTTATATCTCGAAAACAGTTACTCCTATCAATTTTTATCTCTTTACTATAATTAAAGCTGACAAAATTTCCTACAAAATAGTTATTTGCATTTTTCATGTAGGACTAACCATAAGCGAGATATATGATTGAAAATAATTAATATTTAAAAAAAAAGTGCTTTAACAGAAAATGTCTTGTGATTTAAAATACACTTAATTTATTGGGTCTAACACTTTATTAGAGGAAAAAGGAGATGACATAAAAGTCACTGAAGTCTTTAGAGTCGTTTTTAAATGCTGCATCTTCGACTTCGTCTCAAACATTGAAAACTGTATTACATTTTTGTTCAGTAACTGTAACAGTTTTCACTTTGGTTTTTTGCTTATATCTCGAAAACCGTTACTCCTATCAAATTTTATCTTTTTTTTAAAATTAAAGCGGATAAAATTTCCTACAAAATAGTTATTTGCATTTCTTTTGTAGGACCAACCATAAGCGAGTTATAGAGTTGGATATAAATAATCTTTAACAAAAATTTGCTTTAAAATAAAATGTTTGAAAAACCGAAATTAAACTAAATTAATTGGGTCTAACACTTTAGTAGAGAAAAAAGGAGAAGACATAAAAATCACCAAAGTCTTCAAAGTTGTTTTTAGTCGTCATATTAATAACAATAACATTAATAATAATAATACTTATAGTACTAAATTTGCTTATATGCATGCGCTTAATTAAGGTAACGGTTTTTTGGTTTCATGCTTATATCTCGAAAACAGTTACTCCTATCAATTTTTATCTTTCTTTAAAAATTAAAGCTGATAAAATTTCATACAAAATAGTTATTTGCATTTCTTTTGTAGGACCAACCATAAGCGAGTTATAGAGTTGGATATAAATAATCTTTAACAAAAATTTGCTTTAAAATAAAATGTTTGAAAAACCGAAATTAAACTAAATTAATTGGGTCTAACACTTTAGTAGAGAAAAAAGGAGAAGACATAAAAATCACCAAAGTCTTCAAAGTTGTTTTTAGTCGTCATATTAATAACAATAACATTAATAATAATAATACTAATAGTACTAAATTTGCTTATATGCAAACGCTTAATTAAGGTAACAGTTGTTTGGTTTCTTGCTTATATCTCGAAAACAGTTACTCTTATCAATTTTTATCTCTTTACTAAAATTAAAGCTGACAAAATTTCCTACAAAATAGTTATTTGCATTTTTCATGTAGGACTAACCATAAGCGAGATATATGATTGAAAATAATTAATATTTAAAAAAAAAGTGCTTTAACAGAAAATGTCTTGTGATTTAAAATACACTTAATTTATTGGGTCCAACACTTTATTAGAGGAAAAAGGAGGTGACATAAAAGTCACTGAAGTCTTTAGAGTCGTTTTTAAATGCTGCATCTTTGACTTCGTCTCAAACATTGAAAACTGTATTACATTTTTGTTCAGTAACTGTAACAGTTTTCACTTTGGTTTTTTGCTTATATTTCGAAAACCGTTACTCCTATCAAATTTTATCTTTTTTTCAAAATTAAAGCGGATAAAATTTCCTACAAAATAGTTATTTGCAAATGTCCTGTAGGACGAACCATAGGCGAGTTATAGAGTTGGATATAAATAATCTTTAACAAAAATTTGCTTTAAAATAAAATGTTTGAAAAACCGAAATTAAACTAAATTAATTATGACTAACACTTTAGTAGAGAAAAAATGAGAAGACATAAAAATCACCAAAGTCTTCAAAGTTGTTTTTAGTCGTCATATTAATAACAATAACATTAATAATAATAATACTAATAGTACTAAATTTGCTTATATACAAGCGCTTAATTAAGGTAACAGTTTTTGGTTTCTTGCTTATATCTCGAAAACAGTTACTTCTATCAATTTGTATCTTTCTTTAAAAACTAAAGCTGATAAAATTTCCTACAAAATAGTTATTCGCATTTCTTTTGTAGGACCAACCATAAGCGAGTTATAGAGTTGGATATAAATATTCTTTAACAAAAATTTGCTTTAAAATAAAATGTTTGAATAACTGAAATTAAACTAAATTAATTGGGTCTAACACTTTAGTAGAGGAAAAAGGAGAAGACATAAAAGTCACTAAAGGTTTCAGAGTCGCCTTTAGTCGTCATATTAATAACAATAACATTAATAATAATAATACTAATAGAACTAAATTTGCTTATATGCAAACGCTTAATTAAGGTAACAGTTGTTTGGTTTCTTGCTTATATCTCGAAAACAGTTACTCCTATCAATTTTTATCTCTTTATTAAAATTAAAGCTGACAAAATTTCCTACAAAATATTTATTTGCATTTTTCATGTAGGACTAACCATAAGCGAGATATATGATTGAAAATAATTAATATTTAAAAAAAAAGTGCTTTAACAGAAAATGTCTTGTGATTTAAAATACACTTAATTTATTGGGTCCAACACTTTATTAGAGGAAAAAGGAGGTGACATAAAAGTCACTGAAATCTTTAGAGTCGTTTTTAAATGCTGCATCTTCGACTTCGTCTCATACATTGAAAACTGTATTACATTTTTGTTCAGTAACTGTAACAGTTTTCACTTTGGTTTTTTGCTTATATTTCGAAAACCGTTACTCCTATCAAATTTTATCTTTTTTTTAAAATTAAAACGGCTAAAATTTCCTACAAAATAGTTATTTGCAAATGTCCTGTAGGACGAACCATAGGCGAGTTATAGAGTTGGATATAAATAATCTTTAACAAAAATATGCTTTAAAATAAAATGTTTGTAAAACCGAAATTAAACTAAATTAATTGGGTCTAACACTTTAGTAGAGAAAAAAGGAGAAGACATAAAAATCACCAAAGCCTTCAAAGTTGTTTTTAGTCGTCATATTAATAACAATAACATTAATAATAATAATACTAATAGTCCTAATTTTGCTTATATACAAGCGCTTAATTAAGGTAACAGTTTTTGGTTTCTTGCTTATATCTCGAAAACAGTTACTCCTATCAATTTTTATCTTTCTTTAAAAATTAAAGCTGATAAAATTTCCTACAAAATAGTTATTCGCATTTTTTTGTAAGACCAACCATAAGCGAGTTATAGAGTTGGATATAAATATTCTTTAACAAAAATTTGCTTTAAAATAAAATGTTTGAATAACTGAAATTAAACTAAATTAATTGGGTCTAACACTTTAGTAGAGGAAAAAGGAGAAGACATAAAAGTCACTAAAGGTCTCAGAGTCGTCTTTAGTCGTCATATTAAAAACAATAACATTAATAATAATAATAATACTAATAGTACTAAATTTGCTTATATGCAAACGCTTAATTAAGGTAACAGTTTTTTGGTTTCTTGCTTATATCTCGAAAACAGTTACTCCTATCAATTTTTATCTCTTTACTAAAATTAAAGCTGACAAAATTTCCTACAAAATAGTTATTTGCATTTTTCATGTAGGACTAACCATAAGCGAGATATATGATTGACAATAATTAATATTTAAAAAAAAGTGCTTTAA
Organism: Tribolium castaneum; assembly: GCF_031307605.1. NCBI lineage: Eukaryota > Metazoa > Arthropoda > Insecta > Coleoptera > Tenebrionidae > Tribolium > Tribolium castaneum. The sequence continues at coordinate 13,948,896 of NC_087400.1, forward strand.
CATAAAATGTCTTGTGATTTAAAATACACTTAATTTATTGGGTCCAACACTTTATTAGAGGAAAAAGGAGGTGACATAAAAGTCACTGAAGTCTTTAGAGTCGTTTTTAAATGATGCATCTTCGACTTCGTCTCAAACATTGAAAACTGTATTATATTTTTGTTCAGTAACTGTAACAGTTTTCACTTTGGTTTTTTGCTTATATCTCGAAAACCGTTACTCCTATCAAATTTTATTTTTTTTTTTAAATTAAAGCGGATAAAATTTCCTACAAAATAGTTATTTGCAAATTTCCTGTAGGACGAACCATAGGCGAGTTATAGAGTTGGATATAAATAATCTTTAACAAAAATTTGCTTTAAAATAAAATGTTTGAAAAACCGAAATTAAACTAAATTAATTGGGTCTAACACTTTAGTAGAGAAAAAAGGAGAAGACATAAAAATCACCAAAATCTTCAAAGTTGTTTTTAGTTGTCATATTAATAACAATAACATTAATAATTAATAGTACTAAATTTGCTTATATGCAAGCGCTTAATTAAGGTAAGAGTTTTATGGTTTCTTGCTTATATCTCGAAAAAAGTTACTCCTATCAATTTTTATCTTTTTACTAATAATAAAGCTGATAAAATTTGCAACAAAATAGTTATTTGCATTTTTCTTGTAGGATCAACCATAAGTGAGTTATAGAGTTGGATATTAATAATATTCAACAAAAATTTGCTTTAAAATAAAATGTTTGAAAAACTGAAATTAAACTAAATTAATTGGGTCTAGCATTTTAGTAGAGGAAAAAGGAGGAGACATAAAAGTCACTAAAGTTTTCAGAGTCGTCTTTAGTCGTCATATTAATAACAATAACATTAATAATAATAATACTTATAGTACTAAATTTGCTTATATGCATGCGCTTAATTAAGGTAACAGTTTTTTGGTTTCTTGCTTATATCTCGAAAACAGTTACTCCTTTCAATTTTTATCTCTTTACTAAAATTAAAGCTGACAAAATTTACTACAAAATAGTTATTTGCATTTTTCATGTAGGACTAACCATAAGCGAGATATATGACTGACAATAATTAATATTTAAAAAAAAAGTGCTTTAACAGAAAATGTCTTGTGATTTAAAATACACTTAATTTATTGGGTCCAACACTTTATTAGAGGAAAAAGGAGGTGACATAAAAGTCACTGAAGTCATTAGAGTCGTTTTTAAATGCTGCATCTTCGACTTCGTCTCAAACATTGAAAACTGTATTACATTTTTGTTCAGTAACTGTAACAGTTTTCACTTTGGTTTTTTGCTTATATTTCGAAAACCGTTACTCCTATCAAATTTTATCTTTTTTTCAAAATTAAAGCAGATAAAATTTCCTACAAAATAGTTATTTGCAAATGTCCTCTAGGACGAACCATAGGCGAGTTATAGAGTTGGATATAAATAATCTTTAATAAAAATTTGCTTTAAAATAAAATGTTTGAAAAACCGAAATTAAACTAAATTAATTGGGTCTAACACTTTAGTAGAGAAAAAAGGAGAAAACATAAAAATCACCAGTCTTCAAAGTTGTTTTTAGTCGTCATATTAATAACAATAACATTAATAATAATAATACTAATAGTACTAAATTTGCTTATATACAAGCGCTTAATTAAGGTAACAGTTTTTGGTTTCTTGCTTATATCTCGAAAACAGTTACTCCTATCAGATTTTATTTTTCCTTAAAAATTAAAGCTGATAAAATTTCCTACAAAATAGTTATTCGCATTTCTTTTGTAGGACCAACCATAAGCGAGTTATAGAGTTGGATATAAATATTCTTTAACAAAAATTTGCTTTAAAATAAAATGTTTGAATAACCGAAATTAAACTAAATTAATTGGGTCTAACACTTTAGTAGAGAAAAAAGGAGAAGACATAAAAATCACCAAAGTCTTCAAAGTTGTTTTTAGTCGTCATATTAATAACAATAACATTAATAATAATAATACTAATAGTACTAAATTTGCTTATATACAAGCGCTTAATTAAGGTAACAGTTTTTGGTTTCTTGCTTATATCTCGAAAACAGTTACTCCTATCAATTTTTATCTTTCTTTAAAAATTAAAGCTGATAAAATTTCCTACAAAATAGTTATTCGCATTTTTTTTGTAAGACCAACCATAAGCGAGTTATAGAGTTGGATATAAATATTCTTTAACAAAAATTTGCTTTAAAATAAAATGTTTGAATAACTGAAATTAAACTAAATTAATTGGGTCTAACACTTTAGTAGAGGAAAAAGGAGAAGACATAAAAGTCACTAAAGGTCTCAGAGTCGTTTTTAGTCGTCATATTAATAACAATAGCATTATTAATAATAATAATACTAATAGTACTAAATTTGCTTATATGTAAACGCTTAATTAAGGTAACAGTTTTTTGGTTTCTTGCTTATATCTCGAAAACAGTTACCCCTATCAATTTTTATCTCTTTACTAAAATTAAAGCTGACAAAATTTCCTACAAAATAGTTATTTGCATTTTTCATGTAGGACTAACCATAAGCGAGATATATGACTGACAATAATTAATATTTAAAAAAAAAGTGCTTTAACAGAAAATGTCTTGTGATTTAAAATACACTTAATTTATTGGGTCCAACACTTTATTAGAGGAAAAAGGAGGTGACATAAAAGTCACTGAAGTCTTTAGAGTCGTTTTTAAATGCTGCATCTTCGACTTCGTCTCAAACATTGAAAACTGTATTACATTTTTGTTCAGTAACTGTAACAGTTTTCACTTTGGTTTTTTGCTTATATCTCGAAAACCGTTACTCCTATCAAATTTTATCTTTTTTTCAAAATTAAAGCGGATAAAATTTCCTACAAAATAGTTATTTGCAAATTTCCTGTAGGACGAACCATAGGCGAGTTATAGAGTTGGATATAAATAATCTTTAACAAAAATTTGCTTTAAAATAAAATGTTTGAAAAACCGAAATTAAACTAAATTAATTGGGTCTAACACTTTAGTAGAGAAAAAAGGAGAAGACATAAAAATCACCAAAGTCTTCAAAGTTGTTTTTAGTCGTCATATTAATAACAATAACATTAATAATAATAATACTAATAGTACTAAATTTGCTTATATGCAAGCGCTTAATTAAGGTAAGAGTTTTTTGGTTTCTTGCTTATATCTCGAAAACAGTTACTCCTATCAATTTTTATCTTTTTACTAATAATAAAGCTGATAAAATTTGCAACAAAATAGTTATTTGCATTTTTCTTGTAGGATCAACCATAAGCGAGTTATAGAGTTGGATATTAATAATATTCAACAAAAATTCGCTTTAAAATAAAATGTTTGAAAAACTGAAATTAAACTAAATTAATTGGGTCTAGCATTTTAGTAGAGGAAAAAGGAGAAGACATAAAATTCACTAAAGTTTTCAGAGTCGTCTTTAGTCGTTATTAATAACAATAACATTAATAATAATAATACTTTTAGTACTAAATTTGCTTATATGCATGCGCTTAATTAAGGTAACAGTTTTTTGGTTTCTTGCTTATATCTCGAAAACAGTTACTCCTATCAATTTTTATCTCTTTACTAAAATTAAAGCTGACAAAATTTCCTACAAAATAGTTATTTGCATTTTTCATGTAGGACTAACCATAAGCGAGATATATGACTGACAATAATTAATATTTAAAAAAAAAGTGCTTTAACAGAAAATGTCTTGTGATTTAAAATACACTTAATTTATTGGGTCCAACACTTTATTAGAGGAAAAAGGAGGTGACATAAAAGTCACTGAAGTCTTTAGAATCGTTTTTAAATGCTGCATCTTCGACTTCGTCTCAAACATTGAAAACTGTATTACATTTTTGTTCAGTAACTGTAACAGTTTTCACTTTGGTTTTTTGCTTATATCTCGAAAACCGTTACTCCTATCAAATTTTATCTTTTTTTCCAAATTAAAGCGGATAAAATTTCCTACAAAATAGTTATTTGCAAATTTCCTGTAGGACGAACCATAGGCGAGTTATAGAGTTGGATATAAATAATCTTTAACAAAAATTTGCTTTAAAATAAAATGTTTGAAAAACCGAAATTAAACTAAATTAATTGGGTCTAACGCTTTAGTAGAGAAAAAAGGAGAAGACATAAAAATCACCAAAGTCTTCAAAGTTGTTTTTAGTCGTCATATTAATAACAATAACATTAATAATAATAATACTAATAGTACTAAATTTGCTTATATGCAAGCGCTTAATTAAGGTAAGAGTTTTTTGGTTTCTTGCTTATATCTCGAAAACAGTTACTCCTATCAATTTTTATCTTTTTACTAATAATAAAGCTGATAAAATTTGCAACAAAATAGTTATTTGCATTTTTCTTGTAGGATCAACCATAAGCGAGTTATAGAGTTGGATATTAATAATATTCAACCAAAATTTGCTTTAAAATAAAATGTTTGAAAAACTGAAATTAAACCAAATTAATTGGGTCTAGCATTTTAGTAGAGGAAAAAGGAGAAGACATAAAAGTTACTAAAGTTTTCAGAGTCGTCTTTAGTCGTCATATTAATAACAATATCATTAATAATAATAATACTTATAGTACTAAATTTGCTTATATGCATGCGCTTAATTAAGGTAACAGTTTTTTGGTTTCTTGCTTATATCTCGAAAACAGTTACTCCTATCAATTTTTATCTCTTTACTAAAATTAAAGCTGACAAAATTTCCTACAAAATAATTATTTGCATTTTTCATGTAGGACTAACCATAAGCGAGTTATATGATTGACAATAATTAATATTTAAAAAAAAAGTGCTTTAACAGAAAATGTCTTGTGATTTAAAATACACTTAATTTATTGGGTCCAACACTTTATTAGAGGAATAGGGATGTGACATAAAAGTCACTGAAGTCTTTAGAGTCGTTTTTAAATGCTGCATCTTCGACTTCGTCTCAAACATTGAAAACTGTATTACATTTTTGTTCAGTAACTGTAACAGTTTTCACTTTGGTTTTTTGCTTATATTTCGAAAACCGTTACTCCTATCAAATTTTATCTTTTTTCCAAAATTAAAGCGGATAAAATTTCCTACAAAATAGTTATTTGCAAATTTCCTGTAGGACGAACCATAGGCGAGTTATAGAGTTGGATATAAATAATTTTTAACAAAAATTTGCTTTAAAATAAAATGTTTGAAAAACTGAAATTAAACTAAATTAATTGGGTCTAGCATTTTAGTAGAGGAAAAAAGAGGAGACATAAAAGTCACTAAAGTTTTCAAAGTCGTCTTTAGTCGTCATATTAATAACAATAACATTAATAATAATAATACTTATAGTACTAAATTTGCTTATATGCATGCGCTTAATTAAGGTAACAGTTTTTTGGTTTCTTGCTTATATCTCGAAAACAGTTACTCCTATCAATTTTTATCTTTCTTTAAAAATTAAAGCTGATAAAATTTCATACAAAATAGTCATTTTCATTTCTTTTGTAGGACCAACCATAAGCGAGTTATAGAGTTGGATATAAATAATATTTAACAAAAATTTGCTTTAAAATAAAATGTTTGAAAAACCGAAATTAAACTAAATTAATTGGGTCTAACACTTTAGTAGAGAAAAAAGGAGAAGACATAAAAATCAACAAAGTTTTCAAAGTTGTTTTTAGTCGTCATATTAATAACAATAACATTAATAATAATAATACTAATAGTACTAAATTTGCTTATATGCAAACGCTTAATTAAGGTAACAGTTGTTTGGTTTCTTGCTTATATCTCGAAAACAGTTACTCTTATCAATTTTTATGTCTTTACTAAAATTAAAGCTGACAAAATTTCCTACAAAATAGTTATTTGCATTTGCAAACATTTGCAATATTTGCAACTAACCATAAGCGAGATATATGACTGACAATAATTAATATTTAAAAAAAAAGTGCTTTAACAGAAAATGTCTTGTGATTTAAAATACACTTAATTTATTGGGTCCAACACTTTATTAGAGGAAAAAGGAGGTGACATAAAAGTCACTGAAGTCTTTAGAGTCGTTTTTAAATGCTGCATCTTCGACTTCGTCTCAAACATTGAAAACTGTATTACATTTTTGTTCAGTAACTGTAACAGTTTTCACTTTGGTTTTTTGCTTATATCTCGAAAACCGTTACTCCTATCAAATTTTATCTTTTTTTCAAAATTAAAGCGGATAAAATTTCCTACAAAATAGTTATTTGCAAATTTCCTATAGGACGAACCATAGGCGAGTTATAGAGTTGGATATAAATAATCTTTAACAAAAATTTGCTTTAAAATAAAATGTTTGAAAAACCGAAATTAAACTAAATTAATTGGGTCTAACACTTTAGTAGAGAAAAAAGGAAAAGACATAAAAATCACCAAAGTCTTCAAAGTTGTTTTTAGTCGTCATATTAATAACAATAACATTAATAATAATAATACTAATAGTACTAAATTTGCTTATATACAAGCGCTTAATTAAGGTAACAGTTTTTGGTTTCTTGCTTATATCTCGAAAACAGTTACTCCTATCAGTTTTTATTTTTCCTTAAAAATTAAAGCTGATAAAATTTCCTACAAAATAGTTATTCGCATTTCTTTTGTAGGACCAACCATAAGCGAGTTATAGAGTTGGATATAAATATTCTTTAACAAAAATTTGCTTTAAAATAAAATGTTTGAGTAACCGAAATTAAACTAAATTAATTGGGTCTAACACTTTAGTAGAGAAAAAAGGAGAAGACATAAAAATCACCAAAGTCTTCAAAGTTGTTTTTAGTCGTCATATTAATAACAATAACATTAATAATAATAATACTAATAGTACTAAATTTGCTTATATACAAGCGCTTAATTAAGGTAACAGTTTTTGGTTTCTTGCTTATATCTCGAAAACAGTTACTCCTATCAATTTTTATCTTTCTTTAAAAATTAAAGCTGATAAAATTTCCTACAAAATAGTTATTCGCATTTTTTTTGTAAGACCAACCATAAGCGAGTTATAGAGTTGGATATAAATATTCTTTAACAAAAATTTGCTTTAAAATAAAATGTTTGAATAACTGAAATTAAACTAAATTAATTGGGTCTAACACTTTAGTAGAGGAAAAAGGAGAAGACATAAAAGTCACTAAAGGTCTCAGAGTCGTTTTTAGTCGTCATATTAATAACAATAGCATTATTAATAATAATAATACTAATAGTACTAAATTTGCTTATATGTAAACGCTTAATTAAGGTAACAGTTTTTTGGTTTCTTGCTTATATCTCGAAAACAGTTACCCCTATCAATTTTTATCTCTTTACTAAAATTAAAGCTGACAAAATTTCCTACAAAATAGTTATTTGCATTTTTCATGTAGGACTAACCATAAGCGAGATATATGACTGACAATAATTAATATTTAAAAAAAAAGTGCTTTAACAGAAAATGTCTTGTGATTTAAAATACACTTAATTTATTGGGTCCAACACTTTATTAGAGGAAAAAGGAGGTGACATAAAAGTCACTGAAGTCTTTAGAGTCGTTTTTAAATGCTGCATCTTCGACTTCGTCTCAAACATTGAAAACTGTATTACATTTTTGTTCAGTAACTGTAACAGTTTTCACTTTGGTTTTTTGCTTATATCTCGAAAACCGTTACTCCTATCAAATTTTATCTTTTTTTCAAAATTAAAGCGGATAAAATTTCCTACAAAATAGTTATTTGCAAATTTCCTGTAGGACGAACCATAGGCGAGTTATAGAGTTGGATATAAATAATCTTTAACAAAAATTTGCTTTAAAATAAAATGTTTGAAAAACCGAAATTAAACTAAATTAATTGGGTCTAACACTTTAGTAGAGAAAAAAGGAGAAGACATAAAAATCACCAAAGTCTTCAAAGTTGTTTTTAGTCGTCATATTAATAACAATAACATTAATAATAATAATACTAATAGTACTAAATTTGCTTATATGCAAGCGCTTAATTAAGGTAAGAGTTTTTTGGTTTCTTGCTTATATCTCGAAAACAGTTACTCCTATCAATTTTTATCTTTTTACTAATAATAAAGCTGATAAAATTTGCAACAAAATAGTTATTTGCATTTTTCTTGTAGGATCAACCATAAGCGAGTTATAGAGTTGGATATTAATAATATTCAACCAAAATTTGCTTTAAAATAAAATGTTTGAAAAACTGAAATTAAACCAAATTAATTGGGTCTAGCATTTTAGTAGAGGAAAAAGGAGAAGACATAAAAGTTACTAAAGTTTTCAGAGTCGTCTTTAGTCGTCATATTAATAACAATAACATTAATAATAATAATACTTATAGTACTAAATTTGCTTATATGCATGCGCTTAATTAAGGTAACAGTTTTTTGGTTTCTTGCTTATATCTCGAAAACAGTTACTCCTATCAATTTTTATCTCTTTACTAAAATTAAAGCTGACAAAATTTCCTACAAAATAATTATTTGCATTTTTCATGTAGGACTAACCATAAGCGAGTTATATGATTGACAATAATTAATATTTAAAAAAAAAGTGCTTTAACAGAAAATGTCTTGTGATTTAAAATACACTTAATTTATTGGGTCCAACACTTTATTAGAGGAAAAGGGATGTGACATAAAAGTCACTGAAGTCTTTAGAGTCGTTTTTAAATGCTGCATCTTCGACTTCGTCTCAAACATTGAAAACTGTATTACATTTTTGTTCAGTAACTGTAACAGTTTTCACTTTGGTTTTTTGCTTATATTTCGAAAACCGTTACTCCTATCAAATTTTATCTTTTTTCCAAAATTAAAGCGGATAAAATTTCCTACAAAATAGTTATTTGCAAATTTCCTGTAGGACGAACCATAGGCGAGTTATAGAGTTGGATATAAATAATTTTTAACAAAAATTTGCTTTAAAATAAAATGTTTGAAAAACTGAAATTAAACTAAATTAATTGGGTCTAGCATTTTAGTAGAGGAAAAAGGAGGAGACATAAAAGTCACTAAAGTTTTCAAAGTCGTCTTTAGTCGTCATATTAATAACAATAACATTAATAATAATAATACTTATAGTACTAAATTTGCTTATATGCATGCGCTTAATTAAGGTAACAGTTTTTTGGTTTCTTGCTTATATCTCGAAAACGGTTACTCCTATCAATTTTTATCTTTCTTTAAAAATTAAAGCTGATAAAATTTCATACAAAATAGTCATTTTCATTTCTTTTGTAGGACCAACCATAAGCGAGTTATAGAGTTGGATATAAATAATATTTAACAAAAATTTGCTTTAAAATAAAATGTTTGAAAAACCGAAATTAAACTAAATTAATTGGGTCTAACACTTTAGTAGAGAAAAAAGGAGAAGACATAAAAATCAACAAAGTTTTCAAAGTTGTTTTTAGTCGTCATATTAATAACAATAACATTAATAATAATAATACTAATAGTACTAAATTTGCTTATATGCAAACGCTTAATTAAGGTAACAGTTGTTTGGTTTCTTGCTTATATCTCGAAAACAGTTACTCTTATCAATTTTTATGTCTTTACTAAAATTAAAGCTGACAAAATTTCCTACAAAATAGTTATTTGCATTTGCAAACATTTGCAATATTTGCAACTAACCATAAGCGAGATATATGACTGACAATAATTAATATTTAAAAAAAAAGTGCTTTAACAGAAAATGTCTTGTGATTTAAAATACACTTAATTTATTGGGTCCAACACTTTATTAGAGGAAAAAGGAGGTGACATAAAAGTCACTGAAGTCTTTAGAGTCGTTTTTAAATGCTGCATCTTCGACTTCGTCTCAAACATTGAAAACTGTATTACATTTTTGTTCAGTAACTGTAACAGTTTTCACTTTGGTTTTTTGCTTATATCTCGAAAACCGTTACTCCTATCAAATTTTATCTTTTTTTCAAAATTAAAGCGGATAAAATTTCCTACAAAATAGTTATTTGCAAATTTCCTATAGGACGAACCATAGGCGAGTTATAGAGTTGGATATAAATAATCTTTAACAAAAATTTGCTTTAAAATAAAATGTTTGAAAAACCGAAATTAAACTAAATTAATTGGGTCTAACACTTTAGTAGAGAAAAAAGGAAAAGACATAAAAATCACCAAAGTCTTCAAAGTTGTTTTTAGTCGTCATATTAATAACAATAACATTAATAATAATAATACTAATAGTACTAAATTTGCTTATATGCAAGCGCTTAATTAAGGTAAGAGTTTTTTGGTTTCTTGCTTATATCTCGAAAACAGTTACTCCTATCAATTTTTATCTTTTTACTAATAATAAAGCTGATAAAATTTGCAACAAAATAGTTATTTGCATTTTTCTTGTAGGATCAACCATAAGCGAGTTATAGAGTTGGATATTAATAATATTCAACAAAAATTTGCTTTAAAATAAAATGTTTGAAAAACTGAAATTAAACTAAATTAATTGGGTCTAGCATTTTAGTAGAGGAAAAAGGAGAAGACATAAAAGTCACTAAAGTTTTCAGAGTCGTCTTTAGTCGTTATTAATAACAATAACATTAATAATAATAATACTTATAGTACTAAATTTGCTTATATGCATGCGCTTAATTAAGGTAACAGTTTTTTGGTTTCTTGCTTATATCTCGAAAACAGTTACTCCTATCAATTTTTATCTCTTTACTAAAATTAAAGCTGACAAAATTTCCTACAAAATAGTTATTTGCATTTTTCATGTAGGACTAACCATAAGCGAGATATATGACTGAAAATAATTAATATTTAAAAAAAAAGTGCTTTAACAGAAAATGTCTTGTGATTTAAAATACACTTAATTTATTGGGTCCAACACTTTATTAGAGGAAAAAGGAGGTGACATAAAAGTCACTGAAGTCTTTAGAGTCGTTTTTAAATGCTGCATCTTCGACTTCGTCTCAAACATTGAAAACTGTATTACATTTTTGTTCAGTAACTGTAACAGTTTTCACTTTGGTTTTTTGCTTATATCTCGAAAACCGTTACTCCTATCAAATTTTATCTTTTTTTCTAAATTAAAGCGGATAAAATTTCCTACAAAATAGTTATTTGCAAATTTCCTGTAGGACGAAGCATAGGCGAGTTATAGAGTTGGATATAAATAATCTTTAACAAAAATTTGCTTTAAAATAAAATGTTTGAAAAACCGAAATTAAACTAAATTAATTGGGTCTAACGCTTTAGTAGAGAAAAAAGGAGAAGACATAAAAATCACCAAAGTCTTCAAAGTTGTTTTTAGTCGTCATATTAATAACAATAACATTAATAATAATAATACTAATAGTACTAAATTTGCTTATATGCAAGCGCTTAATTAAGGTAAGAGTTTTTTGGTTTCTTGCTTATATCTCGAAAACAGTTACTCCTATCAATTTTTATCTTTTTACTAATAATAAAGCTGATAAAATTTGCAACAAAATAGTTATTTGCATTTTTCTTGTAGGATCAACCATAAGCGAGTTATAGAGTTGGATATTAATAATATTCAACCAAAATTTGCTTTAAAATAAAATGTTTGAAAAACTGAAATTAAACTAAATTAATTGGGTCTAGCATTTTAGTAGAGGAAAAAGGAGAAGACATAAAAGTCACTAAAGATTTCAGAGTCGTCTTTAGTCGTCATATTAATAACAATAACATTAATAATAATAATACTTATAGTACTAAATTTGCTTATATGCATGCGCTTAATTAAGGTAACAGTTTTTTGGTTTCTTGCTTATATCTCGAAAACAGTTACTCCTATCAATTTTTATCTCTTTACTAAAATTAAAGCTGACAAAATTTCCTACAAAATAGTTATTTGCATTTTTCATATAGGACTAACCATAAGCGAGATATATGATTGACAATAATTAATATTTAAAAAAAAGTGCTTTAACATAAAATGTCTTGTGATTTAAAATACACTTAATTTATTGGGTCCAACACTTTATTAGAGGAAACGGGATGTGACATAAAAGTCACTGAAGTCTTTAGAGTCGTTTTTAAATGCTGCATCTTCGACTTCGTCTCAAACATTGAAAACTGTATTACATTTTTGTTCAGTAACTGTAACAGTTTTCACTTTGGTTTTTTGCTTATATTTCGAAAACCGTTACTCCTATCAAATTTTATCTTTTTTTCAAAATTAAAGCGGATAAAATTTCCTACAAAATAGTTATTTGCAAATTTCCTGTAGGACGAACCATAGGCGAGTTATAGAGTTGGATATAAATAATTTTTAACAAAAATTTGCTTTAAAATAAAATGTTTGAAAAACTGAAATTAAACTAAATTAATTGGGTCTAGCATTTTAGTAGAGGAAAAAGGAGGAGACATAAAAGTCACTAAAGTTTTCAGAGTCGTCTTTAGTCGTCATATTAATAACAATAACATTAATAATAATAATACTTATAGTACTAAATTTGCTTATATGCATGCGCTTAATTAAGGTAACAGTTTTTTGGTTTCTTGCTTATATCTCGAAAACAGTTACTTCTATCAATTTTTATCTTTCTTTAAAAATTAAAGCTGATAAAATTTCATACAAAATAGTCATTTTCATTTCTTTTGTAGGACCAACCATAAGCGAGTTATAGAGTTGGATATAAATAATATTTAACAAAAATTTGCTTTAAAATAAAATATTTGAAAAACCGAAATTAAACTAAATTAATTGGGTCTAACACTTTAGTAGAGAAAAAAGGAGAAGACATAAAAATCAACAAAGTTTTCAAAGTTGTTTTTAGTCGTCATATTAATAACAATAACATTAATAATAATAATACTAATAGTACTAAATTTGCTTATATGCAAACGCTTAATTAAGGTAACAGTTGTTTGGTTTCTTGCTTATATCTCGAAAACAGTTACTCTTATCAATTTTTATGTCTTTACTAAAATTAAAGCTGACAAAATTTCCTACAAAATAGTTATTTGCATTTGCAAACATTTGCAATATTTGCAACTAACCATAAGCGAGATATATGATTGAAAGTAATTAATATTTAAAAAAAAAGTGCTTTAACAGAAAATGTCTTGTGATTTAAAATACACTTAATTTATTGAGTCCAACACTTTATTAGAGGAAAAAGGAGGTGACATAAAAGTCACTGAAGTCTTTAGAGTCGTTTTTAAATGCTGCATCTTCGACTTCGTCTCAAACATTGAAAACTGTATTACATTTTTGTTCAGTAACTGTAACAGTTTTCACTTTGGTTTTTTGCTTATATTTCGAAAACCGTTACTCCTATCAAATTTTATCTTTTTTTCAAAATTAAAGCGGATAAAATTTCCTACAAAATAGTTATTTGCAAATGTTCTGTAGGACGAACCATAGGCGAGTTATAGAGTTGGATATAAATAATCTTTAACAAAAATTTGCTTTAAAATAAAATGTTTGAAAAACCGAAATTAAACTAAATTAATTGGGTCTAACAATTTAGTAGAGAAAAAAGGAGAAGACATAAAAATCACCAAAGTCTTCAAAGTTGTTTTTTGTCGTCATATTAATAACAATAACATTAATAATAATAATACTAATAGTACTAAATTTGCTTATATGCATGCGCTTAATTAAGGTAACAGTTTTTTGGTTTCTTGCTTATATCTCGAAAACAGTTACTTCTATCAATTTTTATCTTTCTTTAAAAATTAAAGCTGATAAAATTTCATACAAAATAGTCATTTTCATTTCTTTTGTAGGACCAACCATAAGCGAGTTATAGAGTTGGATATAAATAATATTTAACAAAAATTTGCTTTAAAATAAAATATTTGAAAAACCGAAATTAAACTAAATTAATTGGGTCTAACACTTTAGTAGAGAAAAAAGGAGAAGACATAAAAATCAACAAAGTTTTCAAAGTTGTTTTTAGTCGTCATATTAATAACAATAACATTAATAATAATAATACTAATAGTACTAAATTTGCTTATATGCAAGCGCTTAATTAAGGTAAGAGTTTTTTGGTTTCTTGCTTATATCTCGAAAACAGTTACTCCTATCAATTTTTATCTATTTACTAACATTAAAGCTGATAAAAGTTGCAACAAAATAGTTATTTGCATTTTTCTTGTAGGATCAACCATCAGCGAGTTATAAAGTTAGATATTAATAATATTCAACAAAAATTTGCTTTAAAATAAAATGTTTGAAAAACTGAAATTAAACTAAATTAATTGGGTCTAGCATTTTAGTAGAGAAAAAAGGAAAAGACATAAAAATCACCAAACTCATTATTATAAGTATTATTATTATTATTATTATTTTTATTATTATTGATATTAT
>NC_087400.1:13968211-13970711 GCF_031307605.1 Tribolium castaneum
TATTTAGACAAAAACGGTTGATTTTCGACAATATTTTGCTTTGAACAAGAAAACATATCAAACAGACTAAAAACGTCTTATTTTAGCACAAAACAAAAGATTTGCGTTATAGTCTTGACGAGAACTGTTAATTTCAAACGATTCTATGCTTTGAAACCAGTATACTTTCACTAAACAGAGGCAAAACGTCTGATTTCGCCTTTGAAAAACGATAAATGTCACAGTTTGGATTAAAACCAATTATTTTCGTTTATTCATTGTTACAAACAAGAAACCTTACATCAAAGTAACTGAAAACCTCTTATTCAGGCACAGAAAATCAAATTACGTTTCAGTTTGGACAGAAACTGCTTATTTTAGACGATCCTTTGTTTTGAACACGAAAACTTACATTAAAAAGATTAAAAACGTCTTATTCTGGCTCAAAACAGCAAATTATGTATTACTTTGGATAAAAGCAGTTTATCCTGATTACTCCTTTGCTTAGAATAGGGCAAACTTGCATAAAACTAATGAAAATTTTTAAATTTCGTCTCAAAGAAATAATTTACGTTATAGTTTTGACCAGAACTGTTAATTTCAAACGATTTTATGCCCCCAAACGAGAAAACTTTCACTAAACAGATGCCAAACGTCTTAGTTCGTTTTATAAAAACTACTTAAGTTACAGTTTAAACAAAAACAAATTATTTTCGTTGTTGTTGTGGCAAAATAATTTATTTCGAATGATTCAATGGAGCGAAACGAGTAAACTTTTATAGGACAGATGCAAAACACCATATTACCACATAAATCGTCATTTTAAAGCAAAGTATTAGCTTTTGCACTTGTTTAATTAAAGTTTGCTAACTTCGAAGAATGTAATCGTCCGAAATATTTTTTTTTGTCAAAACTATAACGTAATTTGTTCTTTTGAGCTTGAATATAGAGTTTTCATTACGTTTTATAGTAGTTTACTCTACTCTAAGCATAGAATCAAACAGAGTAATCCGCTTTTGTTAAAACTGATACATAATTTGCTCTTATTTTCGAGAATAAAACGTTTTCAATATGTTTGATAAAATTTTTCTTGTTTATAGCAAGGAATCGTTTAAAAATAGCTGTATTTGCCTAATATGATACGTAATTCGATATTTGTGCATGGATACGAAATTTTCAGTTTCTTTGACGTAAAATTTCTTGTTGCAAAACGTAATACTTTGCTTTAAAACAACGCTTTATATGGTAATATGTGGTTTTGCATCTGCCCCATAAAAGTTCATTCGTTTCCAATCATAAAATCGCTTGAAATTAACAGTGCTGGTCAAGACTATTACGTAAATTATTTCTTTAAGACGAAATTTAAAGTTTTTATTAAGTTTTATACAAGTTTACTCTATTCTAAGTAAAGGAGTAATCAGGATAAATTGCTTTTATCTAGAGTAATATATAATTTGCAGTTTTCAGCCAGAATAAGATGTTTTTAATCTTTTTAATGTAAGTTTTCGTGTTCAAAACAAAGGATCGTCTAAAATAAGCAGTTTTTGTCCAGACTGAAACGTAATTCGAATTTCTGTGCCTGAATAAGGAGTTTTCAGTTTCTTTGATGTAAGGTTTCTTGTTTGTAACAATGAATAAACGAAAATAATTGGTTTTAATCCAAACTGTAACATAAATCGTTTTTCAAAGGCGAAATCAGACGTTTTGCCTCTGTTTAGTGAAAGTATACTGGTTATAAAGCATAGAATCGTTTGAAATTAACAGTTCTCGTCAAGACTATAACGCAAATCTTTTGTTTTGTGCTAAAATAAGACGTTTTTAGTCTGTTTGATATAAGTTTTCTTGTTCAAAGCAAAATATTGTCGAAAATCAACCGTTTTTGTCTAAACTGATACAAAATTCGGTGGTTTGTGTCCGAATACAAAGTTTTCAGATTCTTTAATGTTAGGTTTGCTGCTTCAAACAAAGAATCAACGAAAATACTTTGTTTTAATACAAACTGCAATATAGAATGTCATTATAGGACAAAACATGATGTTTGGCATCTGTTTAATAAAAATTTACACTTTTGGAAGCATAGAATCATTCCAAATAAGCTATTCTCGTCATAACTATAATGTAATTAGTATTTTGTGCCAAAATACTGCGTTTTTGTTAGGATTAATAACAATTTAGTCTATTTTAGCAATGAAACGAATAGGATTAGCTGCCTTTATACAAAGTGATACATAAATTGCTCTTTTATGCCAGATTTATACGTTTTTAGTCTGTTCGATGTAAGTTTTCTTGTTCAAAGCAAAAGATCGTCTAAAATAAGCCGTTTTTGTTTGAACTGATGAACAATTCGGACTAAGAGTCAACAAAAATAATTTGTTTTAATCCAAACTGATACTTTTTGTTTCTATAAGAGTCCTATAAGAGTCCGAGATACGCCGTTCTCGTCAAGTCTATAACGTAATTCGTTTTTTTGTGTCAGAATATGTGGCTTTAGTTACGCTTTATAAAAGTTTGCTCTTATGTA